>NW_027412539.1:262853-350353 GCF_025532065.1 Leptinotarsa decemlineata | reverse complement strand
GATCTATCAACTGAAACCACAAATGTGCGGTTGGCTCCTGTTGGTGGCTCCGTGCATTTGTATTTCTATCTTTTGGTAACCAAGTGTTGCCCATCCTTACACTTGGCTGCACCATACTGATGATGGGCCAAAAGCCCGAAACACGTGTCTATGGTTTGCCACTTTCATGAGTGCTATGTCCGATATTAACTTCTGTTTCTATATCAAGACACTCAATAACTTTCATATTTGTATAATTTCCTGGACCCGGATGTCACGCAGGTAGCTATAGCTGCCTCCGTGGTGATTTTGATAGTTTTCTTGTGAACACGAGATCTATCAACTGAAACCACAAATGTGCGGTTGGCTCCTGTTGGTGGCTCCGTGCATTTGTATTTCTATCTTTTGGTAACCAAGTGTTGCCCATCCTTACACTTGGCTGCACCATACTGATGATGGGCCAAAAGCCCGAAACACGTGTCTATGGTTTGCCACTTTCATGAGTGCTATGTCCGATATTAACTTCTGTTTCTATATCAAGACACTCAATAACTTTCATATTTGTATAATTTCCTGGACTCGGATGTCACGCAGGTAGCTATAGCTGCCTCCGTGGTGATTTTGATAGTTTTATTGTGAACACGAGATCTATCAACTGAAACCACAAATGTGCGGTTGGCTCCTGTTGGTGGCTCCGTGCATTTGTATTTCTATCTTTTGGTAACCAAGTGTTGCCCATCCTTACACTTGGCTGCACCATACTGATGATGGGCCAAAAGCCCGAAACACGTGTCTATGGTTTGCCACTTTCATGAGTGCTATGTCCGATATTAACTTCTGTTTCTATATCAAGACACTCAATAACTTTCATATTTGTATATATATATATATATATATATATATATATATATATATATATATATATATATATATATATATATATATATATATATATATATATATATATATATATATATATATATATATATATATATATTGAAGATTTTGCATAGTTTGGGTGTCATATCACTAATATATGGTAAGGAGGTGAAGACTATAGGAACTGGAGGTGGATATTCAATTGGAAAATTATTTTCAAGTTTTTTGAATGAAATGAGGGATCAGAAATCTGTAAAATGCGGTTCTTCATTTGTTTGACCAAGTTAATTTTCGTTGATTGTTTGTGGTATGACCAGTAGTTCAAGAACCTTCCAGAACTGATAGGTTTGCAATATCAGTCTATGAGAAGGGCATTATCGGGTGTTCTGATAGATAAATACAGTATCCAGGAACGGAACCCATTATTCGTTGTTTTCAGTTTCAATGGTAAACTGTATATAAGAGTCATAACTATTGAAAATATCCACAATTTCAGATATTCTATCTTGCGGAAGGGAGATAATGATGTCATCAACATATTTTTTTATGAAAAAGAAGTTGAAAGGAAGAACCTGTAAGACCAAGTCTAACAGATCATCCATGACATATGCTGCTAAAATAGGGCTAATCTTTGCTCCCAACCAAAAAGTTGTTTATAAATTTCACCATTAAATGAAAAATATGTGTTATCAAAGAGGAAAGTTATAAGTTGGAAGAATTCTTCTTTTTTGATATTACAAAACTGACTGATACGTCCCCATTTTCTATCAATAGATCTTAGACAAGCATCTACATAGACATTGCTGAAGAGAAATAAGACATCCAAACTAGCAATTACATAGTTGGTAGGTAATTTCATATTATTGAAAGTAGAGAAAACATCAAAAGGGTCTGATGAAATAATGATTTTCGAAATCATAGACTTTAGTTAAAATTTCAGTGAGAAATGATGCAAGATTTTCAGTTGGAGAACCAATTGAAGCAATAATGGTTCCGACAGACAACTATACTTAACTATAAATAAATAAATTTTCAAAACTTAAGGATAAAACTATCTCAAATTCTCAATCTCATTCAGTTTATACCATACCATGTGTCAATTGTAATAATGAATATGTTGGTCAAACGTCAAGACTACTTGAAGATAGAATCACTTCTCACAAAAGTGATAGTAGAAAATATCCTGAGAAATGTGCTCTTAGCAATCACGTTATTATCAACAAAGATATGATAACTCAAAAATTCGAAAACTCACACAGCTAACAGTCACAAAAAACACCCTATTACAACAAATATAGCCATGAGAATATTTTTTTTTATGATTTCAACAATAAAGTGCCGCCAGATGGAAAAAAAACAAATGGTGTGAATATTTTTGATGAAAATAATGGCATTTCATTCAAGTTTTCACGCAAATTAACTAAAACTAAGACCTAATATTTCAATTTGAATCTTATTTGCCATGGAAATGATATCACAGTTTTTGACACTTGTGAAAGATTTAAGTGTACTATTGTCAACAATATTCACCTTACAGTTCTTCGAATTATTTTGTGTCATGGCTGCAAGATTGAGCGTAAGAGAGAAAACTAAAATTGTACGCCTTTCGGGAGATGACGTTAGAAGTGCTAGAGAGGTTTGTAGAGTATTCAATTAGAGACATCCAGATCGTCCTCGTATTAGCTGCGGTACGGTAAATAAAATAAATGAAATATTCAATGAAATTGGTGCAGTATCAAAAATGATGTTAAAAATAATCCTGTACAAAGACGAAACAGGAATGACAGGAATGATCAAATCATTTCAGATTATTTCGGAAATAATCCTAATGCCACTATAAGGAATGCCACTTTAGATTTGAATATTCCACGAGAAACTATTCGGAGATTCCTCAAGGCGAAGAATATTAAACCTTTCAAGCTAAAATTTTTACACACACTTCAAGAAGGCGACGAAGCGAGACGCCTGGAATATTGTTTATGGGCCCAAGGGGAATATTCAAACAATAGAAATTTCCTAAAAAATATTTTATATACCGACGAAGCCACTTTCACTACAAATAGAGTAGTGTCATCACAGAATTATTGTCGTCGCTATTGGGCGGCGGATAATCCTAATCTGGGTAATAAACTGTAAAAGCCAGTATTCCCAAAAAATCAACGTCTGGTGTGGGATATTGAACGAACGGATTATTGGTCCTTTTTTTTGAGGAAAACATCAATGCGCAGATGTTTCTAGAATTTTTAAACACGGAGGTTTGGGATGCTATTCACGAGCTGCCCAATGAACGATCAAATTTAATTGTCCAGTTAGATGGGTGTTCAGTTCATTATGCCAGAGCTGTGAGGCAATGGCTTAACGAACATTTTCCAAACCGATGGATAGGCCGTGGTAGTCCGTTTATAGAGTGGCCACCCAGATCTCCAGACCTCACAGTTTTGGACTTTTTCTCTGGGCACTTCTCACACAAAAGGTTTACAAAAACCGCTCAAGAGATAGAAATGAACTTTGTCCAAGAATTCGACAGGTATGTGCAGATATTAGCCTTCAAGAAGTAAGGAACGTAATCAGAAACATTCGTTAGCGCTACGACACATGTATCGAAATACGTGGTGGATTAGTAGAGGCTACTAGAATATGAGTTAGAATTGATTGTTGCACTGAATCGAAACTTTCAATAATTAGTTATTAGTTACGTTTATTAAAATTTTTTGCTTCATTGTTAGTTGAATTGTGTGAATGTTATTCAGTTAATTTCATTAAAAATATTTACGCTATTTGTTTTTTTTTTTCATCTGGCGGCACTTTATTGTTGAAATCATAAAAAAATGATATATTGTCACTGTTAGCTGTGTGAGTTTTCGAATTTTTGAGTTGTCATAACTTTGTTGATAATGAATATTTTTCCATGAAATTTTGGTCTCACCTATTTAGAGGCACTCTGAATCCAGTGGCGTAGTGATTTTTCCAATAAAATAATCGCTAATAAAAATCCCGATTTTCGACTAAGAAAAAATATCGTAGTATGCCCTGAAACTTCAATAAACATTTCAAATTTTGTCCCAAGGTAGACCTTTTAGTACTTGACATTCAAAAAAAAATATTGAAATCGAGTTACAACTTCAAATTTCCAATATTTCGATAAAATTCATTATCATCTTCAAGAAAAAGCTACAAAATTTTTATGCTAGTGATACAATATGAAAATTATTATGAAGGGTCTCAAACTTACTGTTATTGAGGTTGGCTGTGTCGAAAAGAATGTTACATTCAAACAATTGAAACCTGTCAATACAATAAAAAAGTCACTACATTAAAAGAGGTTGACTCCTTACTGGATACAAATAAAAATATTGGATTGAAATGTACTAAAAATCGTTATTTGTTTTGAAATTATGGATTACCGGTAAAAGCGATGTGGTTGAAGAAAAAAGAGAGAGACAAAAAACATTTGACAATGGTAGTTGTCATGTAATTCCATTTGAAAAAGTGTGTTAGTTTGTCGAGGATAAAACTATGGAACAAAAGAGAACTATTATGGTGCAACTGTAATCAGAGATATCTGCTGTTCTATAAGTAACTCAATCAGAAAACCCAAAAATCAAATATGTTAATTAATTGGTAACACCCTAGTTAGTCTTGGGGTGTTGTAGGGACGTGAGAAATTTGTTCAAAAAGGAAAATATTTGAAATGTTATGAAATTATATTAATGAAAAACCAGAATTATTATTGGTTTGGAAATCATGCAGATTTTTGTCAATGTCTAATAGAAAGGCATAGATTTCACTGAGGTGATCAATGTCTGATCTTTTATTAAGGCAATTATTCGATTGTAATATAACTGACATTTCCAGAAACAATCTTATAGATGTATTTCTTTCAGTTGATAAAATTTCAGTTGAATGGTAATCAATTTTTTTCAGACCTGATTACTGGAAGAACATCTTTCAGGATGTGATCTACTATCACTCTTATGTGAACTGATTCTGTCTTCGAGTAATCTTGACGTTTGGCCAATATATTCCCTACCACAATTTAAACATGGAATGGAATGGATCAATTGAGATTGAAAGTTGATAGGAGTTTTATATTTAAGTTTCGAAAATAATTTATTAATGGTTAATATGGTTCTGAAAGTTATTTTTACATCTAAATCTTCGAAAATTATGCATAACTTAGGTGTCATATCACTTATGTATGATAAAGAAGAGAAAAGTATAGGAACTGGAGGTGGATTATCCCCAATTGTGACATTGTCAGACTGTAAAGGATTTAAATCCAACTGGTTGTTATTGTTGATTTGAACGTCAATGGTTGACGTACTAAATAAGATCTTCTTAAGTAGAGGATCTGAGTAAGAGTTATTGATACTTAATTGGAAAAGTATATTTGAATTTTTGTTATGGAAAGAAGAATCGGAAACCTGCAGAATGCGGTTCTTCATTTGCTTGAGCAAATTAACTTTCGTTGACTGCTTAAGGTATGACCAACGAAAATAAGAATAATAAAACAATAATCAGAACAATTATCTGTCAAGATGGTTGTTCTGATTATTGGACCTTGGTGGAATGATGCCCTCTCTACTCTCGAATCTCAAAATCATACCGGCTTGCCGCATTGAAGCAGAAATCTTAGTCGCACAGATGCAGAAGATTGTCATTCTTGGCTTACTGCGCTTGCTCAGGGCACATGATTCTCGAACCCAATAATCACCACACGGTGTTGGGAGTGGTCATTGGTTGATAATGCTGGCGCGCCCTTCCGAATGTATCGGGGCTTCGTGGGAAAAGGCCTGATCAGCTCACACTACGGTAAAAAAAATAGACAACAGAATAATAACGATCACTATAATAGTATGAATTATAGTAATAATCATAGTACTCAAAAAGATAACCATAACAGAGAATATAATAATAGTAAAAACAGACTTGCACAAAATAGGTACAATAATAACAATAATAATAGAAATTACAATAATAATGATACATATACACACAGAGCTGATAGTACAGACAGACAAAATTACAGAGACAATAGGGATTACGATGACGAAAGAAATGATGATATGTACAGACATAGGAGAAGTAGAAGCGTGGAAGAAATCAGACAGCTACATAATATACAACGAACATACGCTACGAATAAGGTACAGAATAATAATAATAATGAGGTTGAAATTACAAATTAACAAAATTCTTAGTAAAATAACTGATCTAAAATAAACATATATTTGAAGTATACAAAATAATAGTGAACATATACAGATGTATAACATTTCTAAGAATATGATGTTGAAATTGAATTCATAAAATGTAAAAAAGGAATATAGTACTTCATGCATTAACAAGATCAAATGGCAAAGTAAAAGAAAAAGAACATTACAAATTGGAGTAAATATATTAATAGACCAACAAGAAATACTTTCATTTAACAAAATAGTAGAATATCAAAATAAATTGAAAGCAAAAGATATTATGAAATGTGGAAAAGTCAATGGAATTTGGATAAAAAAAATTAAGGATCAGAAACTAAATGTAATTAGTGAAGAATTAGCTTATAATATAATAAAATATTCACATGAACATAATGGTCATCCTGGAGTGAGAAAAGTACGGATAATATTTAGAGAAAATTATTTTTGCAGAAAAGATATCCAAATTACCAAAGATTTCACTAATGATTGTAATATTTGCCAATTATATAAAAGTAAAAGTTTTGTTAATACAAATATTCCAAAAAATATTATTATCAGAAATAGACAATTTACGATATTATAAAACAATGGGGCGACTTCATTGATTCCAGTGGCGCATTTGCTTTTTCAGCTGCAGGAGAACCCGGAAAAACCTGCAGCAACACATCATCTGAAGATCTTGATCTGCCAATGTCCTCTCTCTCATGAAACAAAATATAGGGTATCTCCAGAGGCTCCAATAGATTTAATACATCAGTTTCGTCTTGGATCAAGGCGTAATAATGACCAAATTCAACGCCAGAACCACAGTGAACATTGACTGCATGAATATTATAATAGTGGTCTGCTAGAGTAGATGAACAAAGAGACTTCTGGCTCAAAATACCATGTATTTTCTTATGGACCTGAACTTTTCGCAATTTTTTATTCAAACAGCCACCATAGCGAAACGCGGTAAGTGATAAATGACTGTCATATTGAAATAGGAAAAAAACGGCAATAACGACGAAACGATAACGAATAAAGGCACGTGAAACGGTCGAAAACGCACGCAAAACCGTCGCACGCAAAACTGTTGAATACTTCACTTTTCCCAATTTCGAACGTTAACTCCACAATACGACTCAGCATTATTTCTGCCAAAATTCGATAGAGAAGGGTTAAGAAGGGGTTCCAAACGACGTATTTCAAATATTGATTCACTCTGTATATATGCGCTTATATTTCGTAGAATTTTCAATACGATTTTCTCCACACTATGGCAAAATTTCCAACATGTGTGGGCTATTATTTCTCCAAACTGAAACTCACTTTCCAAATGTAACTGATATATCAATCGCAAACGTGTTATGATTTCGATATATTTTGAAGTAACAATATTCGATATTGAACGAATAGTCATGAAGAAAATTATTTGCATTGTATGCCGAAAGCTTTGGAACCGTTTCTGACTAGTGATCAATGCACACCGAATGAATTTCTTAATACCTGTTGATGATCTTGACCTTCCCTAATATTTATAAACATTCATATCATGATGAAGTTGTAACTTCACCCCGGTCACCATACTATGACATGATGCTTGATGTGCATTCATGCAACTGTATTTGAAGATAGTTTTATATTCCTATATATATATATATATAGATTAGTACTTTTTGATCATTCCCATATTGATTTCAATTTAAGAGCCACCGGTATACAGCTGTTTCCAGCAGCTTGACTGCATTAACCTGCATATGCTTGACTGCATATATATATATATATATATATATATATATATATATATATATATATATATATATATATATATATATATATATATATATATGTATTCATAGTCATCAATTGTGATGACTATGAACTTGGAATAACGAAAGATGGAATTGTGAATACTGTGTTTTTTGTTTCAGAATATCGAAGTTGAGGTTAAAATATCTTTCAATTCATGTATTCACTTGAATGAATTTGAATTATTTCATGACGATTTTTTATATTTGTCTGTATCGTCAATTTGTTATGTTTGTATGTCCAAGAACTCAGAACTCCGAACAAATAAAACTCAGGTTATTTACACATAATAGACTCGTCCGGTATCTATATCAAAGGATGCTACTTTGAATGGGAATTTTGAAAAAACTACAATACGAAATGAATTTCCAAATATCCCAATTGAAATTCAATGTCAAATGTCAATCATCTATAATAATGTCCTGATTAAAATTCAAGACATAAAATGCCACTTTTTGTTATATCCACCCAAAGAATCAGAATTTAAAATAACAGACAAACTTATTTTCTTTATTTCTAAAATGTCCTGTTTTTGTCAACCTTGTATCTTTCAATATGATGTTAATTCATCCCCATAAAATCTGGTATATAATTTTTTGTTATTGCATATTTTTGAGAACTTTTCCTGTGTAAGATAAGTTTTCATTGAAAAAAAAGATGTGTGTGATATGTATTTTATTTATTTTGGTAGTATATTATAAAGTCATTTATATAAAATATCAACATTATTGTTGATATTTTACAGAACGGCGTGTTTTCTCCAATTTTCTAATATACCACCATGAATCTTCAAAGTCTTCCAAATTCACTACGGTTGTGTATATATTGAATAGGCGCAGTCTGTCCAACAAATCCCTGAATATCGACGAATTCTATCCTCATAATGTGCAACTATAGACTGAAAAAAATGGAAACTGCTGAGATTTGAAACTCGTTCTGGAAACATTGCTATGATGGTTTTGAATGTTGTTGTTTAGATGAATCTGACTGATACTGCACACGTTGATGATGTATCATTCTGAAATGAATTCGAATTTCAGTACAAACATACACTAAAGAAATACTTTTGTCAATAGAGAGGGTAATGTTTTTCATGAAGTGATTGCTACACTTATAATGAAAATAAAAAAAAACATGTTTCATTCAAAATAATGAATTTAAAACACATATTCCGCACGTACTAAATGAAGAGAAAATATTGTATGAAAATACTACTGAACAGTGCATCATAACTATTTTATGCAAATCATATTTATGAATGAGAATTTTGAAGTCGAACGAAAAATACTGTATACAACCACAAACTCTCTGCATATTAAATGGAGAAAAAATTGGGAAACAGTACTAACCTCAATTCCGTACAATTTCAAATGAAACGACACGATTCGGTTTTCCAATGTCCATTAACCCTTTGAACACAATAGCATATTTTCCTGATAGGAATTCTTGTAAGTGAGGGCGATACGCCTCCGTCACTCGGTGTGGCAAGAATGATACTTTATCTCCCAAATCTAACAAGACCGCCTCACCAAATTTTTCTTTCACGATTTTGGCAGTGAATATTCTCTGCGGCATCTCCTCAGGCAAATCTGCTACTTTCATACTTGGCTTTCTCTTCACGACCGAACTCGCATTCAACTTTTGTAAATCCATCTGTGAAAAATAAAAAAAGAAAGCTTTATGTTTTGATTCGGAATATATTCGAATACTATTTTAAACAAACCACGACATGTGAAACATTTGACTGAAATCATCCAACATATATATATCGAGAAAAATTTTGGAAATCGAATAATTCAACAATTCTCACCAACTTTCAATTAAATTACATTTGAATAAATTCATCTGAGGAAAAAGTCAAACTCAAAACACTTACTCTCAAATAGAATTCGTGCACTTGTCACTGGTATCACTTTCAACGGATGCAACTAACTCATTTTGCCATGCATGACGTATTTATAGTAAAATAAGTGATGACATATTTCTAAATGGAACAAAGAGCCTTTGTTTCGTCGCTTTGGGAACTGCATATCTCCGGAGGTAGATTCGACATTGGCAGTGATCAATGTCACCTTGGGTATGAATATAAAAATTAGTGATTACATATTTTGAAATGAAACAAAAGAAAATCGAAGAGTCTTTGTTAGATGCCTATTCAGCGTTGACATTGATCCATGTCACTTTGGATTTGAATAGCGCAACAAACACATGAATCCAGCTTTTTTTCCCCTTTTATTTAAAGTGCTACATGTGATGATGCGACTATTATCAGTGAAGATACAACTTTGTGCCTTCATGGCACCGTCTCCGTTTTTTTCTCTGTCGATGAATTCTGCATTCGTATCCCTTTCATTTGATGTGCTGCACGTTGAGATTCAACAATCATTAATAAAGATGTAGGTTAGTGCCCTTCTGACATGTTGCACCATATTTGTTTCTTCCTATTCGATGAATTCTGCAATTCTTCTTTCATTTGTCATGATGTACGTGACGATCCGGAGTTTTCTCAATGATTCTCTTTGCAATTCTTCTTATGCTGTTTCACATTAGGCGCTCGATATTATATTTTTTATATTCTACAAATTGAATCATTTGAAATGAGTACCCACATCGATCTGTTGCGACTAGTATAGCGAAAATAGGTTATGAGGTTCTTTTGGCTTCGTAAAATGATTAACTATGTGTTTTTTACATCTAAACGGATCCATTGAAGTCAAAATCATCGGAATCGGACGACCAGAAGTGAAAACCGAAAGTGACATATTTTTGACGGATTCGAAACCTTCTCACCCTAAGGAATCCAAAAATACCATATGTTTCAGTATACGATGATTTTTCAATTTTATGTCAACAAATTCTTAGTTTTGAATCAAACTTCTGCAATTGGATTACACCCGTAGTTGTTCATAACCCAATAACCTTAAATTTCAAGTATGTTCAATGATTTTCTTCGAATGGGCAATTTTTCCTATGCTATTTCACATTAGACGCTGTATATTATACTTTTCATAATCTACAAATGAAATCATTTGAAATGAGTACACACATCGGTCGGTTGCTGCTAGTATAATGAAAATAGGTTATACGGTCCTTTTGACTTCGAAAAATGATCAGTTATGTTTCATGGCATGTGAACGAATTCATTGATGTTGAAATCATCGAAATCGGACGACCGGAAGTGAAAACCGGAAGTGGTTGTTTTTTGATGGATTCGAAACCTTCTCACCCTAAGGAATCCAAATATATCCTATGTTTCAGTATACGATGATTTTTTCATTTTCTCTGTCAATAAATTCTGCGTTTCGAATCAAGCTTCTACAATTGGAATAAACTTATGGTTGTTCATAACCCAACATTTTTCAATACCAAGTTTGTTCAATGATTTTTGTTGAATTTGCAATTTTTCCTATGCTATTTCATATTAGGCGTTGGATATAATATTTGTTATGCCATCTTTGTTTTTCTTCTGTCGGTACACTCTGTATTCGTTTCCCTTCCATTTGATGTGCTGCACGTTGAGATTCAACTATCATTAACGAAGATTTGGCTTAGTGCCTTTCTGACATGTTGCGTCATCTTCTCTTTTTCTTCGTCGATGAGTTCTGCATTTCTTATCATTTCATTTGACGTGCTGTACGCGACGATCTGATTATTATTAGGGAATTTACAACTTAGTGCTCTTCAGACAGTTGCGCTATTATTTTTTGTAATAACTCATTAATTTCCACAAACCCTCACACACGCCACCACCTCCTACGCTGACTACGTCACTTTCAAGGTTTTAATGTTTTATCACTATTATTATTATTATTCGAACCACATTCTCCAGTTAAATTCCACAATCAATCGAGCGATATTTGATTTCTTCATTCTGATAAGCTGACCGACACTACTCTCTAACAGAAGTTAGGTTGAGTGTTCCACAAGGTTCCGTCAAGAGTCTGAAAATTCGCAAAATGAATCTTCATATGACAAAGCATGGACTTCAGTCATTTCCTGATGATGCTTACTTGGTTAGCGGAACGCGTTAAATGATAAATGACTGTCATACTGAAACACGAAAAACCGTTACGACAATAACAATGGAAAGATAACGAATAAACCCACGGGAATGCGGTCGAAAATGCACGAAAAACGATCGAAAACGCACGCAAATGATCGAAAACACACGCAAATCGGTAGCTCGCAAAACGGTGGCACGCAAAACAGTCGAAACGTCTGTAAAACGGTCACTTTCCCCATTTTCGAATGTTGACTCCACAATACGTAACTCCTTGACACCTTTGGTGCCATCTCCTTCTTCTCCTGATGATGCTAACTTGGTTAACAAAGATACGAGACTTAGTGTCCTTCTGACATGTTGGAACGCTAGATTTCTGTTAAACCATGTTTTTTTCTTGAATAATGTATTTTGGAACGCCCTGTATACACATTGATATCATATTTTAAACCGACATGTTTTTTTCCTCAAATGATATATTTTGACGCACCCTGTACATTTTGACGCCATATTTGTTTTCAATGATGTATTTTGAGATACCTTGTACACATTGAGGGATCGCACGTTGAAAACTTACAGCCTCGTGGAACTGTTATGTTTTTTTTCCATAAATGATGTATTTTGACGCACCGTGTACACTTTCACGCCATGTTTGATTTCAATGATGTATTTTGAGATACCTTGTAACATTGAGGGATCGCACTTTGAAACGATACAGCCTCATTAATCTGTAATGTTTTTTCTTTAATCTGATTCATTATTATTAATATATCACTTTCGCGCTTCCAATTTTCATCGAGTCGTTCACGAATAATTTCATACCGGCAACGCTGCATTGCCCCATAAACAACGATTCATTGTACAACCGGCAACACCTGCTTGTGCCAGCAACCGGTAAAACCTCGATACCATCTCCATCTCTCTTTGCAACGATTACGTCACACGCGTCTCTTGCTCTTACAGACACATACACATCTTTACATGAAATATTAAATATTTCCCAAATCTAAGTATATTTTCATATCTTCAATATGATAATGATGATTGCAGTCTATGGAAATCAAAAAAAATGCTGTCAGGTATAATGAATGAGTCAATTTCGGTCCCGACAAAACAAATGCTATAAATACCCGACATTCCCAGTTACTGTCAATACCTTACGTTGGTGTAGAGGCTAAGGACGATGTCTACCACGCGGACGATCCAGTTTCGAATCTCATAACTATAAACTTTTTTTAATTAGAATCACGTGACTGGCACGAGACAAGTGGGCCGAGGGGTGATGCGGAGTCTCAAGAGGGCCTGAGCGGTGATGCGGAGTTCCAAGGGGGCTGAGGGCAGATTACTAAGGGGGTTGATAGGTGAAGCGGAGTACCAAGGGGGCCGAGTTCCATGCTTGAATCGCTACGATACCCGTTCCATCCTGCGTCGATGACGTCACACGTTTCCCATACTCCTGTTTGAACCAAAAATTGCAAAAAGTTTAGCTCCATAAGAAAATACATGGAATTTTGAGCCAGAAGTCTCTTTGTTCATCTACTTCTCATCTATTTCGAACCTTTGAAAGATTTGTAATTGTAATTGTAGACATCTTCACAAAATACATAAAATTATATCCTTGTGAAAAAGCTAATGTACATATGATAACTAAAAATACTTTGATTAAGTAAACCACAGAAATGTATTTTGGATAATGCAATATACTTTCAAAATGATTAATTTAAAAATTTCTGCCATTAAAATAAAATAAAATAAATATTTACCAATATAAGATATCCAGAATCAAATCCATCTGAGAGATACATACAAGAGGTGATTGAATTTCTCCGAATATTGTCAATAGATGATCATCAAAATTGGGATAATAATTTACCAGATGTGAAGAAGTATCTCAACCAATTGCCACACACAGTCCCAGAAATCAGTCCATATTTTCTAATGATGGGACAACATACTAATAGGAAATGGCCGAGAGAAGAGAATTAAACATTTAATGACATTTTAACTGAAGTCCGAATAAAACAAAACGTAAACGGTAAAATATATTTGAAAAGAATAAATAATAAACAAAGACATCAAAATATAATATTTACAAAAGGTCAATTTGTAATAATAGGAGGTTATAGAGTAACAGATATTGAAAATAATAAATGTACAAAGTACTTCCACTACTTGAAGGATCATATGAAATTGTAAGTGAAAATAATATGAATAGTTATAAATTCAAGTATTCAAATGATGAAAAAATCAGAGGAATCTTTATTATTGATGATATTCATTTATATAATCAAACATAAGAAATTCCATAATCATAATCATTACTGGAAGTATGAGATATATTTTTGTTTATATAAAAAAATATATCTGATACCTTAGGTATTTGTCATGAAAAGACTCAATGACAACAATGTGTAGAAATATTCACAACATCACGGAAAAATTCAGATACAGAAGTAGAGCGAGTTCACCTTGTACATGTATTGAAATCCACAGACTTGACAGGAAACAAGTACAAAAGAGTGGAAAATTCAAACTCCATGATTTGTGTACCAAATTTTATTAATTTTCAAAAAACAGACAATCAATATAGGTTGTGAATAATGTCAGATGAGAGCAAAATGATAGCTGTTAAATAAAATTGGAAAAGACATAAACTTATTGTAAATATTTAGAAATTATGAAAATTTCGAATAATATTGTTGTTTACCGTTTCCTTACATATACGGACATCAAGTGATGTTTTTGGACAATTTTGATATTTAGACATGAATAGAACAGAAAATTGAAGGTTGGTAACTGAGGAAAGTAGGAGATTTTCAACTTTTTCATCAACAACAGGATTCTTATCAAGGTAACGAAGGTGAACGCCACGAAATTTTTTTGTCTCTTTAAATTAAATAATATCTTAATAGAAAGTTACAAAAATTGAATCTTATTGTATTGTATGAAAATAATTGAATGCAAATATAGAAAAAAACCAATCTGGTAAGCCAGATTCAGTCCAAGTTCCAGTGATTGTAATATTCCTAGTACGGTGAAGGAGATTTTAGAAAGTTAGAAAACTCACACAACGCAAAAACAGGAAAATCAGGTTAACCTATTCAACTTCAAATATTATATACATGCATATATGAAAGAAATCATCTAAGAACAAAAACCAGGAATTTCTATTGCAATACAAACAAGTCATAGTAACCCTGAATTATCAATTGACATTTCACAGGCGAATAGTGCGTTCCGATATTCACAATAATTAGTTCGGTGTAGCCTTAGAACATTTTTAGAATTAGTTAAATTTCTTTTTCATAATTTATATATTTTGAATTAAACATTTTTACATTTATTATTAAATTGTTCTACATTTTTTTGATTCGATTGTTTCTTTTTCAAACTTACAGGAACACCTGCTAGTAAGATCAATCTGGGTAAGTAATCGTTTTATTTGTGCCTGAATCCGCCTTAGGTGTTGAGAGAAATCTCTATACACTGAGTTATAGAATTTCAACTTAATATAAAGAGTCTACCCATCTCAAAATTATTATTCCCTCACATAAAAAGCAGTTATGAAAACAATAATAATAATTGTTAAAGTCAAACCAATCAGTTTTGTCCTATACGAACATTTTCCTATACGGAGTTTATTGTATGAGTTTGAAAATGTCCGTAAAGGTCGAAACTGCAGTCAGTTACAAATAAAAATGGTAAAAAACATAAAAAGTTTCATTTCCCTTTTGTTCATTATGATTTCCCACCACGTAGTAGGAACGTATATATGTGTACGGAGTGTAATAGTGTTTATGTGTGGCAATGTGACCGAAATTTTTCAAACGGTATGCTGAAGAGGAAAGGTCTTTCATATTAGGTAAAAGTGATTCGACATTTTTCAAACATCCCTTCACCAATCCACCTCTTTGTTTATTCATTTCTTTCTCGCTTTTTCGACGAAGAACATGAAAAACTTCTTTTCACAAAATTCATGGTTTTTTCACATTTTAATTATACCATGGGATGTGATGATCAGATCGTCCCCTTTTTATCATCAGGAGTGAAAAACATATCATTCATTTTTCCAGCTGAACCACTCATCCGTAGAATTTTTTTGTAAATTGCCGGATATAGACAAATAGTTTCAGCTTTCTCGGTAGGAGATGGCTCTATCAGAATTATACTCTGGGTTTATCCTTCACGAATAGAGCACTTTGTTCGTTGCCCAATCGCCTCTGATAATATCTTTCGCATTCTTAGACGGAATGTCGGACACAAAAACCTGCAGATGGCCAACAAACACGAAAAATAGCTTCGATCCACCGTTAGCAAATACATGAAAATGTGTTTTCTAAATATTTCGGCAACAAATGTATCCATGAAAGCAATTTATGTTGAATATGTATTCATCGATACTACGTTGTATAAATCGAATAAATCTTGCTGGGGATCATGTTCTTCGTATAACTATTGTTCACTCTGTTGGTCATTTAGAATCCACTCTGAACAATAGAAGCTCTCGAAACTGACCACAGCTTTTGCATGCCCTGGATTAATTTTAATGAACGCAATTTTGCGTTTACGGCTCTGTTTCAATTGGGATCATTGCAGTGAATCACAATCCCCTTTATTTCGTATAATTCGAAGAGGAGCCAGGAGAGGGTCAGTCAAAAACTATTGGGTTGCCCAGTTTTGATTGGCTTTATTCTGAAATTTTGACATCCATGTTGAAAATGGATCCAGAAAAATATGGAAATGTGATTTCATAATAAGGAGATGGAACTACCTACAGGCATGTATAATTGCTCAATTACTGATTTCTGAATTTAGTGAACTGCGACTATTATCACTGACACCATTTGACGTTGACGGTGATAGATTTTTGAAAACTAGATAAATGAAGGAAAGCAAGCTCTGTAGTGAACGTATCATGCAGATTTGTAATAAAATTTATCTAACATGAAAATGTTGAAATAATTGATAATAGTCTTTCAATCCACAGAATTATTGAATAAAGCAAATGACTATTTTTTAAGATATCTGTGTTGATATCTTTCGAATTAATAGCAGACACGTTCAGAAAAACACTTTCTGTTAGTGAAGAAAACAAATAAAAATAGCAAATAGGTTCTAGAAATGTTGAGAAATGAGCAGAAACTCTGATATTTGGTTTTGGTTCTTTGAAAATTATCATAAATTTTATCGAATTCGTACATTCAGTACATTCTTCTCAGTTCGTCATATTCGAAGTTGAACATTTTATTCACAAACTTCTGAACTACGCACCACGCAATTTTCGGCCACGTCCAATGAATACTCATTGACGTATCACAAAATATAATGGAATTCATGTCTTACTCAACCATAATGGAGATAATATAAGAGAAATATAAATTGAACGAAGCTAGTAATATATATTTTGATATGAATTTCCTTATATTTTCACTAAGTTCATATCACTTTGAACGTATATTGTCATCCTGAATTTTGAATTTGTAGCGATTTTCTGTAACTTCACTTAGAAAGCTTTCTGAAGCAATTCATAATTTCAATTAGAAGACAGAAGAATATGAAAACAAAAATATCGGCTTATTCGTCATTCTGCTAATAGATTTCATTCATTCCAATAATTGGATTTTTGGATTATATGTTTTGATGAAATAACCGAAACAACACGAAGAAATAAGAAATGATTTTATGGAAAATAATAACTAACTATCAAACTTTCTAACAAATTTTCTCAATCTTGCCTCTTTATACCCTGTCGATAGTTGAAATCAAGAGTAATAGACAGAGATTGAAATCTGTTAAAACAAAAAAAGATCCTGAAAGACATAAATAACACAATCATAATAAACAATTACGTCATCAATGAAGATTGCGTAGTTTGATATCTCTCTTCATGTGAGAAATGAAACAATAGTTTTCTCTGAAAAATCAACAGAAGTGTTCATCTTTCATTAACATGCAAAAAATATATTTTTATATTACATTTTGGAATAGATAAAATGGAAAAAGATGTTTTTTGGTCTCCCGAAACATCAGATTTGAATTTACTGCAATTTCTTTGGTAGAAGTATCTAGAAAAACGAAACGTTTTGACAGCAGTAACTCACAGCTTGATGAAAAAGGTATGAATTAATAAAAAAAAGTATGAGAATAAGTAAACTGCCCTATGCGATTAATGATAAAGTTGATAAACGATTTTCAAATAACCTACTTGTACGAATGTTCTTTTGATTTCAGTTTGAATCCCAGTTCTCCATATTTCTATAAAACAGGGTGTTTATTAAACATGCGGCAAAGAATTAAGGAATTATTCTTTGAACTATTCTGAGAATATTTTTTCTTCTGATGATTTTTGATAGGGTGCTTTGTTTCAAAGATACTGGGCGAAAAGAAATTTCGAGATTTGGTGATTTTAAAATTATTAACGTAGCCGGAATAAAAGTATAGCGTCTACACTGACATACTAAGTGATCAAACAATTCCGTTGGTACCTACCTATCAATAACCATTGGTTACAAGAAATGCAATATGGTTTATAAACGATATTGCACCAGCGCATTTTAGTACTTTGACTCGAGAGTTTTTAATAGTGGCATACGGAGATCGCTGGATTGGTCGAGGTGGACATCACTTATGGCCTGCTCGATCACCGGACTTCAACCCCCTGGATTATTTCCTATGAGGCCACCTGCAATAATGACTTTATACTACTCCAGTGGAAGAAGTGGTTTGAGAAATCGGATAATTGCTTGGTGTAACACAATCAGAAACGATGGTGGTATTTTTGAAGGCTTTCGGGTTCCGATGAGGAGACAATTAGATTTTTTCATCCGGTTGGTAGTCATCTCCAACAGTTCTTGTAGATTGAGAAATATTACATGTAATTTTTGTTAATAAATTGTTATTGTCAAAATTTTCTTTCGCTCTTCGAAAAAAAATGCCCTATCAAAAATCATCAAAGGAAAAAATATCCTTATAATAATCCAAGAATAAGGTCCTTGAATTTTTGCCGCATGTTTAATGAACACCCTATATATCAATTTACCTGTTATATAATAATAATACTATGGATAGATATAATATTGTTTTCCATTTGACATTAATTCAATTGTTGGTGAAAATTTAGTTGAATAGGAGTGTTAGTCACAATCGTTTTGGAAAGAGAGATTGATGGAAAAGCTTCATTGTTGGTTTATCGTAATGGAGTTTGATTATACATTTTACTGAATTTTCAAAAATATTGTTTTCTTAAAACACTATGAAACTGTGATGATTTATGAAACACTCATGATACTGGATAACAGGTTAAAATTGAGAACATTATAATAAAATGTGGATGGCACTAATAACATTAGATTGTTGTAAAATAAAATTTTTAAATTTTTTTTTATACATCTTGTGAAAGGGATATGTCCAAGTCAACTGTCAATGGTCTTGTCAAAAAATATTTTCTAAAATATTGGAAAAGGAGAAAAGATCCATGTCTGTAGTATGGAATGCAAAAGTGACTAAGTTTATCATCAGACAGGAATAAAGTGCTAATTGAAATTTGTGATGAATTTTTAAAAATAAATTGAATAGAATTTTGTTTTGGTTAACATCTTGGAGGAATGAACAGCTGTCTTGTCATTTACAGTACATATTTAAATTGATAGATGAATGGTTGAATGTAATTTTATTTTTTGATTAAGTTAAAAGAGTTTGAGAGAGTTTATTGACAGATATTTCCAATCATTATGATGTGCAGATTGACTTTTATTATATTGGATTGGTAGCAGGATGGTTGGTGCGTCTGTTTTGATTGTCTAAGTGAAGTAGGTAAGTATAGATTATACTAAGTCCTTCTATTTCTCTTCTAGAATTCATACTGAGAGGATTTTTAAAAATGTTTGCCATTTCTAGGAACTAAACTTCAATCTCAAACATCTTGGATCAAAAATCTTAGCAGTACGGATATTCCACAAGACGTCACTAACTTTTTGGCTCTGGGACCTAAATTCAGTATAGAACCCAACATTAAAAATATAAATATTCCACAATTATTATCAGATATTGATCACATTGTCAGTAACCTTGATGAAGATCAAAGAAATATAATACTCAACCAAACCACCAACGCCATCACTAATCATCTACATCAAGATCACAGCAATGATAGTAATATTCAAAAATTGTATCACAAAACCAAAATTTTTTTAAAAAACAATCCCCAAATCAAAGTAATACCTTCTGACAAGATGAATGTAACCACCATTTTAGATTCCAATCACTATGATCAACTCGCAATGAACATCCTCAATGACACACAATATTACTCACACCTTCATACAGACCCGTCATCCACCATTCAACAAAAATCCAACAAATTATTTACTTCCCTAACAAAGAAAGGTTGTCTAACTGAACAGGAAAGTAAACATTACAAAATTTACAATGGTACCATCAACAAATTCTATGGCCTTCCTAAAATTCATAAAGCAGAACTTCAATTACGTCCAATTATTTCTGGTATTAACAGCCCTAATAAAGGAATTGCACAATTAGTCACAGATATTTTGACACTCTCATATAATCAAGATAACAATTTTTATGTCAAAAACTCTATCGAATTTTGTCAATTCATTAATGAATCTCATGTTCCCAACAATTATATCTTGATTAGCTTAGATGTAAAAGCTCTTTTCAATAATATCACTCTTGACCTTGCCTTCAATAGTGTTAAAAAACACTGGCCTAGTATTTCTAATCACTGCAAAATTAATCTTAAAACTTTTCTGGACTTGATCCATTTTCTTTTTGAAACCACAGTTTTTTCATACTTCATACATAGGCAGGGCATGCCTATGGGAAGCCCTGTGTCCCCTATCCTGGCCCAGTACGTGATGGATGACTTAGTCAATTCATGTGTAAATATTATACAATTTCAAATACCGTTTTTAAAAAAATATGTCGATGACATAATACTCAGTGTTCCAAATGATGGAATCGAAGAGGTCCTCCGAATTTTCAACAACTATGACCCACATCTCCAATTTACCATCGAAAATGAGGATGAGAACTTCAGTGTTCCATTTCTCGATACCAAACTCATAAGGAGACATGACAATACGTTAATCACGACTTGGTACACCAAACCTGGTGCTTCAGGTAGATTTCTGCATTACCAATCATTTCACGACAACAAACAAAAAATCAATCTGGTCTCAGGAATGAAAAACAGAGTGATCCTCACAAGCCCCTCCACCCTTCGGAACCATAATCTCAAAAAACTTACAAACTTATTCATCGCCAGTGGATATCCACCCAAATTAATCAACAGTTTAATCTTCAGTCGTTCCACCACTCTTACTGAACCCAGTGGGGTTGATGCTCCCCTTCCCATACACAATGCTGTGACTTCCAAATATTTCTCCATTCCTCACATCGAAGGATTATCTTATAAAATTTAAAAAATTTTCAAACCTTTCCAAAATATTACAATTTCATTAAAAAATACAGTGATAGCAAAAAACATTTTTTCTAAATTAAAAGATAAAACTCCAACTCTACACAACTCAGGCATAGTTTATGGAATTCCTTGTGCAGAATGTAACCAAATATACATAAGCCAAACTGGCAGACTCCTCAAAGATAGAATCACAGCCCACAAAAGTGATATAAAAAACAACAAAAATAGTTGCACTTTAGCACAACATTCCATCAACCATGACCACAAAATTGCATATGACAATGTCAAAATATTAGACCAATCCAACAACGTACACAAAAGAATGTTCCTAGAAATGGCAAACATTTTCAAAAATCCTCTCAGTATGAATTCTAGAAGAGACATAGAAGGACTTAGTATAATCTATACTTACCTACTTCACTTAGACAATCAAAACAGACGCACCAACCATCCTGCTACCAATCCAATATAATAAAAGTCAATCTGCACATCATAATGATTGGAAATATCAGTCAATAAACCCTCTCAAACTCTTTTAACTCAATCAAAGAATAAAATTACATTCAACCATTCATCTATCAATTTCAATATGTACTGTAAATGACAAGACAACTGTTCATTCCTCCAAGATGTTAACCAAAACAAAATTCTATTCAATTTATTTTTAAAAATTCATCACAAATTTCAATTAGCACTTTATTCCTGTCTGATGATAAACTTAGTCACTTTTGCATTCCATACCACAGACATGGATCTTTTCTCCTTTTCCAATATTTTAGAAAATATTTTTTGACAAGACAATTGACAGTTGACTTGGACATGTCCCTTTCACAAGATGTATAAAAAAAATTTTAAAAATTTTATTTTACAACAATCTAATGTTATTAGTGCCATCCACATTTTAGTATAATGTTCTCAATTTTAACCTGTTATCCAGTATCATGAGTGTTTCATAAATCATCACAGTTTCATAGTGTTTTAAGAAAACAATTCTTCCCATGCTTGCTTCATATACATAACCTCAACTTTCGTAAGTAATGTACAACAAATTTTGACAATTGTTAATTTTCATCTTATCATCTAGAGTTCCTGAAGAAGAGTCAATAAAGTCTCGAAAGCTTGAACAGAAAAAAGAGTTCACATTTTTCTCTGTCTCCGACTGCACACCCGTTTCAATCCCCGTGCTATTTCTTAACTTAGCCAGTCGTGCTAACCTTCAACCTCTATATATATATATATATATATATATATATATATATATATATATATATATATATATATATAAAGATTTCCCAATATCAAATGGAAGTTTATGATGTATCAGCTAACTTGGTATTTTCTGAAGATCCTTCAACATCATATTGATTCCATGGGTAATCTCTTCTCCATCAAAAATGTGATATCCGCAAACATGCTTATACTGAAAGTAAACTGAACATATTCTGAAGAAAACACTGAATTGAGCTTTGTGGAATTCAACATCAAACAGTCCCTAAGGATTTCGTTATTTCATTATGAACATAGTGCTTTTTTGAGACTAATAATATATCAATCATCAATCATTATGTGGCACAGCAAACACGGAAACTATTCAAAAATTAGAATGCCAAATTCTGAGTTGCCCTTCCATTACCCAATTTCTCAAATATCGAATACATCTTCATTAACGCCTCGGTTTCCTCCTAGCCTATTGAATATTCAACCAAGACCGGTTCCACCCCAAAAGTTATTTATGAATGGGCAAGGCTACGGTAGTTCAAGGGCTCTCACAAATATTTAGGAATAGAACAATAAAAAATAATCAAATCAACCAAAACCTACACCTGGTGGAGTGACATATTTCACTCCACCAGAGTATCAAATCGACAATGCAATAATGGCAGCAACAAAATTTCAACAGGTCCAAATATATTTCTGAAAACTTCAACCAGCATGTCAAGACAAAAATACTGAATCCCACTGAGACGATGATCGAAATGGTACTCACTACCTAATCATAATAATAATAAGAGGTAATAAAACTGGAAAGCGTTTCGAGTGTTATGTTTGTCAACGTGGAAGAGCGTTCAAAGCCCGCATAAAGGAACACAAATATAGTTTCCAGAATGGAATAAATTCCACATATGCCACTCATTTAATCTCAGAGGAACTTGAGTTCAACCATGAATACAAGTCCCTCCATTTCCAGAAGAAAAGTTCAATTTAACCTGTTGGAGAGTATGGAATTGAACAAAATCAAATACTCCCAATATCTTATGAACGATCAAACTGAATTG
Source organism: Leptinotarsa decemlineata (assembly GCF_025532065.1). Classification (NCBI taxonomy): domain Eukaryota; kingdom Metazoa; phylum Arthropoda; class Insecta; order Coleoptera; family Chrysomelidae; genus Leptinotarsa; species Leptinotarsa decemlineata. The sequence continues at coordinate 326,791 of NW_027412539.1, read as the reverse complement.
AATAATTTGCCACTATTGAATCTGTTCATTTGCAGGGAAAATAGTTAGGTATATTCATAAGTATACTTTCGAAAAATGTATTGATATAATTAATGAATTCATACTTCACCTTTTCAGGTAGATTCATCCATTAGGTAGAGGAATAGGTAATAGGTTAGAGTATAAAATATTTGTAATTTAGAAGTAACTTTCAGTTTATGCTTGAGGAAGCTATTGTATAGCGAAACACATGTCGCGGTTTTTGTAAAACCCTTTATAGTGAAAATCATACAATTAACTGTATTAATTAGTTTTTTGATATGGATTTTCATCAAGCATCGGCCAGTTCTATTCAACAATATATTCTGAGGAACTATATAACATCAATCAACTAGCATATCTATACAAAAATACCTAATCTTACTAAAACGTATTATTATTACATATAACATTTTAAATGATTGGTGAAAGTACTCGTTTTGGAATACTATTAATACTTATAATAATAAATGATATTTTTTTATGTATATCCTTCCTATATCATTATTTTGAAAATCCAGTCGATTGATGATGGCTCATTTTCTGGAAAATTCACGAAGAATTCGAAATAAAAGTCAAAAATAGAGGCCAGAAGAGAACAAAATGAATCCGGAGCAACGATGAAGCTGAAACTGTATTCAACAGTTTACTGTACCATACACTCGTATGAACAAAATAAATGTTCATAAGACCAGAACGATGTTGAATATATGGCACCTGTGATTGAGGTTAGTGGGCATAATTCGTGAACACTTCTTTTTGTCTGATCGACTGTTTTCTCCTATGATCCATCATTCTACAGCTTCAAAACAACCACAGTTACGAGATATATTACTCAACACCTTCGAGATTGATGATAGTTGAACAATAACGTTTATTTTTAATTTTTCCTTCAGCCTTGTAATTGACCTATTTTGAATTTGTTTCAAATTGTCATATTTGATAATCAAACAGTTTGTTTTACAATATATATTTTCTAACGGAATGAAGCACCTAAGAGAATATATCTGGTAATAAAGGTGAGAATCCTCTTTTTTTACAATTTTCTGACATGAGACATTAACAAGCATTCAATTTTTCTCCCGGATTATTGCCATTACTTACATGAATGATTCGTGACGCTTACCTTCGGTTAAATAAATTGTCATGAGTAATGACTCCATCTCTCGCTAGGTGAATAATAAAATATTTTTTCTTTAAGGTCACATTTCCAGTGAATTTCGGGGTAGAATTTTCATCTTAACCTTCATTAGCACTACAACACATTCTTTATTGATCCAGACCCAATTTTCACAGATTGTGCACCGAGAACATCATACACATTTATTTCATCCTTGTCCTCACTTAACAGACTTCGTTATGAAATACTGGAAAAATAATTTTTTGATATTTTCAGAGCAAAAAATGTTATGTTGAAGAAAACTTCTTTTTTTGATTATAGCAAAGAATGCAAAGAAACATACATCTAAAAATTTCATCTCATTACACTAAATCCACGCCTCTGAGTCCATTCGAATTCAAATACCAACTCCCCTACTCCGTGATTGCATAAATACAAGAATCAAGGGATTAACATAATCCTACTTTCAAATACTTTTCTCGTGCAGCTTGATAAAAACGAATCTTCATCACTTCAGAAGTTCAATATTATTCTTTGAACAGTCTTTTACGAAAGTGTTCATCAATCAGTCTGTTGAAATTGAAATGAATTGTTATTATGGAGTTATTTTAAGTATTCTTCCATTTCTTCGTGCTCATCAGTTCCGTAGTGACACTCTTCAAGCAATGATTTTTTTATCGCTCATTTAAATGGCGGTAGTTCGAATTCAATTTGAATATTTCACTGTTAAATTTTCACATATACAGGGTGGACAAACGAAAATGTACAGAAAGTTATAATTGCCAGGAAAATACTTTCTGTAAAAAATACAAGAAGTTTTCTCCCAACAATCATTACACAACCTTCAACATTTCAAGCGGAGGTGTTCTTTTCCAATTTTTATTTTCAGATAAGAATGGGTGAAGTATTCAGAAGTACTGCTGTTTTACTTTTGAATAACAGTACATTTGTACAGAAGATATAGAGCTTCGGAATTCCAAACATACGATTTTATAAAATTCAAAAATTGAATATACTGTATTGATCAGAGTGATGCTGGAAATGTTGTCCGCCAACCTCCATGAAATAATACAGTTCACTTTCAACTAACTGTCGTACATTTTGGAAAACTTTTGATTCCTGTTCGCGACACACAATAATTCGTTCAGTCAGTGCTATATAGTTCGTTGTTATCGATCCAAAACACGTGAGTTTGGTGAAGGAAGAGGCCACTATATTATATTCATTTGTCCTCGAAATTATTTGAAAAATTATGGTTTAGAGATTGAAGTGATTCCAGTTAAATATCACGCCAACTTTTGAGGATTTGATTTTTGTATCGCGTAAATAACCTGATTATTGCTTGTTTGAAGGTGGTTGACAATGTTTCGTGATCATTTCATTAGTTCGGACTTCCATTGTCTAATATGATATAAATTTATTTGAAATCCCTGAAAAAATATGTGAAAAATTAAAAGGATTAGCTGAAAAATGACAATTATATTGAGCAAAGAACTGAAATTATAGTGGATAAAATACAAGCAACCACCAAAATATTGAAGAATCCAATATTACCATGAAAATTGAAAAAATTATCATCAAGAAATGGAAAATCAAAAATTAGAAAGATTCCTAGCCAAGTAACTTCAATACGTTTCAATTATTAGTATCCACAATCGTCTTCGGGTGATAACTGGACTTTTCCATCGAGATCTGACTATTTATAGGTCACTCGAGTGCTTTCTCCTATCCCCTCTTTCCTCTCTCCGCTTCAACGGTTTCAGCGGGAGCTAACCTTTTGGCGGGAGTTGGTCTTGTTCCGCTTGTTAAGAGGTTTCCTTGTGTTGTGTTGTGTGGATAACATATATGCGGCTTCTTTAAAATTTCTCCTGAACCAGTGTTCCTCCTTGTTGATCACTTCAGCTTGAGCCCACTTGATGTTGTGTTGATGAGTCCAAACATACTCTGCTATTCCTGATTTGGTGGTTTCTTTTCGCTGTGTGTGTTTCTTGTGCTCGGCAATGCGAACTTTCAATGGCCTCATAGTTTCTCTGATGTATGATTCTCCGAAATTCACAAAAACAAAAAAATGAAGAATTTTTTGTGTTAGGACATTGTCTTATCGAAATATTTGCGTAATGTCTGAGGTACGCCGACAGTTGAATATGTTCTGAAGAAATGAAAATAATTCACAAAAGAACTAACGACAGGACGGTAATTGAAAATTGTTTTCACTGATACCAGTTATTTCAAATGAAAATTGTGAGTGTCAACGAACATTCATTTTAGTTTTTCCATCAATAACTTCTAGAAATTCATAGAAAGATCAGAATGCCGGTAATCAAGAATACATTTTTACAGCTGCGGAATTCATTACACAAATATCATATTTTGGTAATGGTAGTTAATTGAGTACATCGGCTTACCATGCTTTCATTCACACATTTGGAGGTAGCATCTGGTTGAATTTTAGGTCACACAAGTGTCGACACTGATAATTGTGATTCGTATAGGTACGGCAACTGATTGACGGAAAAATCCATTCCATGCCATATCTTAAAAGGACACCTATGGCACCTATTGAATACACTAAAGGTAATAGACTCTGAACTATTATCTAGATTTTTTCACATAGAATTTCATACTCTGGACACAGATCGGCTAAAAAGAAACGGACCAAAGTTTGGAAGAATATTCTAACCATAATTTTTTTGATAAATTCATAAATCTAACCGACATGAAGGTCACACTAAATGAAACCCAATTATAAGAGAAAGACCCCAGTTATAACATAAAACCACATATTATTAAAATATGTTCAAGTTCCGTAAAGCAGGTGGCTCTTAGAGGTACTTCTGAATTTAATAAACATGAATCCTGCAAATATATTGAAATCAGAACCTGTTGATCAAATTCAGTCTGATAGAGGAATGAAAACATCGATTGAATAAAAAGCTAATGACAATGGAGTGATTTTTACGAAAGCAAATGAAGATCGAACGGTTAATATATTAGATTAAAGTGAATACATAGTTAAAACTCTACATTACCTCAACTCAGGAAGCAACGATATTTTCAGCAATGATCCTACAATTATTCACCAGAAAGTAGTAAAGGAAACCAGTAGAGCTGGTTATGAATGGAAGTGATAAATGCAGGGCAGTGATCATGACACTGCCCTGCATTTATGACACTATTGGACATTGTCATACTTGGTGACTCCACCAATAATATTGCTCTTTTTTAAAAAAAGGAATGCATCAACGGCGATGTGGCTTGATGAACAGATGATAATTCAAGGAAATTCAATGAATACAATGAAGACAAAACTTCAGTGTCGAAAAGATCAGGAGTATAATATTTGACTTGTGGCTCTTGCCAATAACTTCATATTCGCGAAACGGGGAGACCCTTTTCCCAAAAAACTGAAGAGCATAGAGGTACTTCTTTGCATGAAGAGATCATTTTCACTTTCGGAAACCATATTATAGCGAGTACAATCGAGAGTATGACGTATAACATTTAATAGAGCAAATTTTGAAACTCAATCTTTTAGACAGTTCAGAAATAAATAGATTTGAGAATTCGGGTCATTTACTGAATGACCAAATATATTTGAATAAATTCCCGTTACTGAATCTTTTTTCAGAAGTTAAAATTTATAATTGACTGATACATATAATTTATTCTCAAACACAACTACACATTTTTAAAATTGGTTGGGTCTGTTGGAGGACATAATGAATAGAATGATTATATGCAAAGTGTTTAAAATGAGCGAAATATGTGTTTAATATATGTACCATTCATTTAAAGTAGAACTCATGTGAATGATATCTGAATTTTATTCCACATATTCCATTTTTATTTCACGTTCGTAAGTATGAACACGTTGTCCATACCCGTTTGTTTATTCATTAATTATTGTAGAGTTCCCGAAAGCTTGAACAGTAAAAAGAGTTTTACAATCTTTCTGCCTCTGACTGCTATACCCGATTCATTCAGTAGATGAGCAAAGAGACTTCTGGACCACTTGGGAGTTGGGGTAACCTATCAGCGTCATCGAAATCGACGCAGGATGGAACGAGTATCGTAGCGATTTGAGCGTGGAACTCCGCCCCTCGGCCCCCCTTAGTACTCCACATCACCGCTCAGGCCTTCTTGGTACCCCACCTAACCCCTCGGCCCCCTTGTCACGTTCCAGTCACGTGATTTTAAATAAAAAAAGTTTATAGTTATGGGATTCGAACCTGGGTCGTCCGCGCCGTAGACATTGTCCTTAGCCTCTACACCATCGTAAGATATTGAAGTTAACTGCGAATATTGGGTATTTATAGCGTTAGTTTTGTCGGGACCGAAATTGACTCATTCATTATACTTGACAGCATTTTTATTTTTGATTTCCGTAGAATGTAATCGTCATTATCATATTGAAGATAGGACAATATACTTAGATTTGGGAAATAATTAATATTTCATGTAAAGATGTGTATGTGTGTGTAAGAGCGAGAGGCGCGTGTGACGTAATCGATGCAAAGAGAGATGGAGATTGAGGTTTTACCGGTTGCTAGTGCAAGCAGGTGTTGCCAGTTGTACAATAAATCAATGTTTATGGAGTAATGTAGCGTTACCGGTTTGAAAATTAAGTTATAGAATACACAGAGTCATCTATGAGTCACTAGCTGAACTATCTATTGGTTGAAGAAGGACACTGTAAACACTAGACTCATAAGACTGCATCTGTCAAATGTTAATACACGCCAGCATGTCAGGTTCGGCGTTGCCAGTTGTACAATAAATCATTGTTTATGGGGCAATGTAGCGTTGCCGGTTTTGGAATTAATCGTGAACTACTCGACGAAAATTGGAAGCGCGAAAGTGATATATTATAATAATGAATCAGATTTAAGAAAAAATATGACAATCTGCGATCCGTCATTGTATACGGGGTGTCTCAAAATACATCATTGAGAACAAACATGACGTCGAAGTTTACAGGGTGCGTCAAAATATATTCAAGAAAAAACATGTCGGTTCAACAGAAGTCTAGCATTCCAACATGCCAAAAGGGCACTACGTCTCGTATCTTTGTTAACCAAGTTAGCATCATCAGGAGAAAGAGGAGATCCAAAAGTGTCGAAAACTTCGCTCTCCCATTGCCCTCACGTTGTGGACTCAACGTGAGGGCATTGGTGGAAAGAGGTATTCGACAATGACATTTCAAAATACGTTATTTTGCATAAGTTTCGAAGAAAAACGATCTTCCGTACGTCATTGGTAAACAAAAATTAGTAATAAAATGGCATTCAGAGAATACAGACGTAAAGTAGAGGAATTTGAGAGACGTGTCCAACAAATAAGTAAAGATATTCAATTATATGAGGAAAAGAAAATGGTTCTCAAGCAGTTGAATAATTTATACATTCAAGACAAAGTGTTCCAGCCTCAGAGTGTAGAATATGTCGTCAACGATGCTGAAAAACAAATTTTGTACTTCCGACTACAATAATTTCTGTTCAATATGTAAACGAATGTGGGTGAAATTCCAAGGAAATATGCGTGAAGGCTAGTGTAAACAATGGAAATCGAATCGTTCGATTCGTTCGATCAGTCAATGAGGATATTTGCGCAGGCGCAATTCCAAAGAATACACCATTCAAATGTGAATTGAAAAATATATTTCAAGATCTTCATCATTAAAAAAAAACTGTTGAATTTGTTGCAGAACACACAACGAGGCAAGAGGAAAAGAAGTCACAAATGTAATTTGACGTTTATAGAGATATCATAGAATCTACGATGTCAGTATGTATTCTAATTAGACTTGTACAACAATTATGAATTTTAATAAAAAAATGAATATTTTGATTGAAACAGTAAATTTTTTGTTTTATTTCAAGTTGGTAAAAATATATAATATAGGTATGCAGCATTATAGCTATCACTTATCGATAAAGCCAGGCACGTGGCTCAAAGTGACGAAACAAAGGCTCTTTGTTTGATTGCACAATATGTCATCACCTATTTTCCTATTCTTAGCCAAGGTGACATTGATCACTGTCAATGCCGAATCAGCACCCAGAGATATGCAGTTCTCAAAGCGACGGAACAAAGGCTCTTTGTTTATTTTTGAAATATGTCATCACTTATTTTCCTATAAATACCTCCTGCGAGGCAAAATGATGAGTTAGTTGTATCAGTGATACTAGTGACAAGTGCAACGATTTTATCTGAACGTAAGTGTTTTTCATATTCACTTTATGAATTTTTATTGCAAGATTTTTTATACGTTTTTGACTTTTTCACAAAAGAATTTATTCAAATTTAATTTAATTCAAAGGTCGTGAGAGTTGTTGTTGAATTATCATTAATTTTCCAAAATATACTTGAGTGTTTTTCTGTACATAGTTTTTGAGGAATAACTTTTTTTTCAATTATTTTGTAATACAAAACGGTTCAGAGGTATTTACGTATTCCTTAAGCCAACCCTGGGCAACTATTTTCATCCTACATACATCAGAAGATAAGGAATAACAATTACTGATATTTCTCAATCTTTAATAATGAATAAAAGATAAGAACCGGTAATTGCTGACATTCATTTTTCTCGAATACTACCTCTTACAGTAATTATTGTACCGCACAATTTGTTTTGATGTTAGATGGCAGCCTCATAACCGGGAAACGTGGTTATGAATTTTACTCGAGAATCCTCCAAGCTGAATAAGAGTTTTTCTCGTATTTTATCTAGTTGCCTTTGACAATGCCATATCTTGTCTATATACACATTTATAATGTAGTAAACAGAAGCTCATTTTGTGAGCAGCTTTCTAGTTGAATAAAACGCATAGTAAGTTACGAATAACTTTCATTCATGTTGTCGTTTATTGAGAGAGTGTTCGTTTAATTTGAAACATTGTTTTTTTATTTTTGGTTTCTCGCAGGTGGATTTCCTGAAATTCAATTTCAGTCCTGGAGAGGAAACCAAATAACAGAATAGCAGATTCACCTGTAGTGACGCCGCAGAAGAAATTGACAGACAACATCGTGAGAAGCATTTAGAAAATACGCTGTCGTGTTGTTTCATTTGAAATTGTACGAAATTAAGGTAAGTACTGTTTTTTTTCTCTGTTCAATATATGTATAGAGTTTGTGGTTGTATACTATATTTTTTATTCGACTCAAATTTTTTTTCATTCATAGATATGATCCGCATAAAGAAGTGTTTTCAATATTTTTTATGTGTTTAGTACTTGCAGAATATGTGTTTTAAATTCGTTGTTTTGAATGACAGTTGATTTTTTCAATTATAACTGTAGCTCGCTCATTTTTCACAATCACTTCATGAAAGATATTACCCCCACTCTTGAATTTAATTTTTCTTTGGTGTATGTTTATATTGAAGATTGCATTTATTTCAGAACACTGCATCAACGTGTGCAGTATAACTTCAGAGTCATCTCAACAACCACATCCAAAATCGTCTTAGCAACCTTTTTCACATCGAGTTTCAAATCACAGCAGCTTCCAGAACCATCTCAACAGTGTCCACAGAACGAAATTCAATTCTCTGCAGCTTCCAAAACCGACTCATAACACCTAGAATTTCATTTGTGAACAAAATATCGGTGAGTCATGTCAATAAATAGAATCCAAATGATTGATTTTCCAAAAACTAAGTCGGTAATTGATAATTACCTTTCAGTTATTAGAGATAATTATTCAGAGTATATTGCCAAACAAGCTATACAATTTATTAATAAACATATAAGGAAATGCATTTTAGCTATGAAAAAAATTAAATTTTCGGTTGGGGAAAAAAAAGAAAATAATTACAAAAATTGGGGAATTGAAACGCTTCAAAGTGATTGTCAAAATGATGAATAATAAACATACAGGCTCGGATTTGAAGCGACGGAGCTCCAGGGTAAAGTGACAAACTGTTAACAATGTTTTCAATCGTAGAGTAACAACGGGGGTAATCATCAATTTAACTCATAAAGATCCTAAAAAGTTTCTAGGCGATGCTTTTTCATTATTCAAACGTGAGATTTCCAAAATTTTGAAACAAATGTCATGTCTCAAAGTTAATTTTACATTTTCAGGGGATTTTATTAAAAAGTCGAATGATGGGGAAATTGTTGATCGTAAATATTTCAGTACACCAAATAAAGTTATCGATTCAGGTACGGACTTGGCTGCTTGGTACAATGAAAACGCTGTGGATGTTATATTGAATAAATTAGGCGAATTTGAAGAACAATTGTCGGGGTGGGCTTTGAGTAAAATTCTTTTGTTGGAAGTAGCAATTAATAAATATGTGATTGGTAACGGTTCTTCTTTCATTCCATTGCCACAAGAAATCGCAAGGAAGAAGGCATGCATTAATGTACAAAACAATGACGAAATGTGCTTCTTTTGGAGTATTATTAGCGCCTTGTATCCTGTAGCAATACATTCTAATAGAGTGTCAAAATATCCACACTATTCTACAGTTCTGAACACTACAGGGTTAAATACTCCAATGGATTTACACAAATTTCCAAATTTGAAAAACTTAATAATATTTCTGTTAATGTTTACACTTTGGAATTGAATCAAGCAAAGGAAAAATCATTTTTTGTAGTAGTACCTGCCAGACTCACGACAACAAAACGAGACAGACATGTTAATTTGTTATTGATTCAAGACAAATATTTTCCAAAATTGAACTATTATGAGGCTCCACCCATTAATGACGATGACGAGACTGAAATTAAATTCCATTATTGTTGGATCAAAGACATGTCTAGACTATTTTCAAAACAAATGAGTAATCATAGAGGTCAAAAGTTTTTTTGTGATAGATGCATGAATTATTTTTCAAGTCAGCAAAAATTAAATGATCATACTGTTTTGTGCGAAAAAGTGAATGATTGTAAAATTTCCTTTCCTACATACGATTATGTAGAATTTCGAAATTATGTTTATAAACAAAAATGCCCATTTATAATTTTTGCTGATTTCGAGTCACTGTTGGAAAAATGTAACGAAAGCATATCTAACAAAACTACAAAATACCAAAAACATATACCTTTCAGTGCAGGCTACTACTTCAAGTGTTCCTATGACGACAGTCTCTCTCATTTCAAAAGCTATCGAGGTGAAGACTGTATGAAATGGTTTGCCGATGAGTTGTCTGATATTGCAAAATTTGTTGAATCTAAAATTAAGAATATTGAGCCGATGACAGTGCCTTTAAATAATATCGGTGCTGCAACGACTTGTCATATTTGCGAAAATCCGTTCGCCCCCAAAGATGTTATTGTGTACGATCACAATCATTATACGGGGGCGTTCCGCGGTTTTGCCCACCATGCCCCCTGTAATGTCAACTTTCGAAAATTATTCGTGGTATCCATTACTTTTCATAATCTTTCAGGATACGACAGTCACTTCATTATCAGAGATATCGCAAAAAAAGGCTGTGTGAGCATACTTCCCTCAAATAAAGAAAAATACATTTCCTTTACACAGCAGGATGCTGAAACTAAAATTAAATTTCGATTTATAGATTCTTTTCGATTCATGGGAACATCGTTGGATGAATTAGTATCCACATTGGATCAAAATGATTTGGAAATTTAAAAAAAAGAATTTAGTCATTTAGATGAGGAGAAATTCCCTCTCCTCACCAGGAAGGGAGTATTTCCGTATGATTATATAGATAGCATGGAAAAATTGAACATCACCGAGTTACCATCACGAGAAGAATTCTATAATAAATTAAATGATGAACACATAACAGAAGAGAAATATGTTCACGCACAAAATGTTTGGGAATCATTCGAAATTACAAATTTGGGATCGTATGCGGACCTATATTTGAAAACAGATATTTTATTACTGGCAGACGTTTTTGAAAATTTTTGTCAAAAAAGCATGACAACTTATGGGTTGGACCCCGCATGGTATTATACTATGCCTGGGTACACGTGGGATGCCATGTTGAAGTATACGAAGTGTAAATTACAAATTTTAAAAGACATTGACATGATTATGTTTGTAGAAAAGGGGATAAGGGGCGGAATATCGGTTTGTTCAAATAGATATTCTGAAGCAAATAATAAATATATGGAAGCATACAATCCGAAAAACCTTCAAAATATCTTTTATATTTAGACGTCAATGATTTATATGGGTTGGCAATGTCAGAATTTTTACCTTACGACGGTTTTCAGTGGGTGGAAAATTTTGACAAAGATATAACTGAAATTCCTGACAATGCTTCAGAAGGCTACATATTGGAAGTTGATTTGGAATACCCTGGGAGATTACATGATTCACATAAAGATTTTCCGTTTTGTCCAGAGCATCAAGCACCACCAAATTCCAAACAAAAAAAATTAATGGGTACCCTGTATCATAAAGACAAATATATTTTGCATTATCGCAACTTGAAACAAGCATTGAAAAACGGTTTGATTCTAACTAAAATTCATCGGGTTGTGAAATTCAAACAATCTGCATGGCTGCGTCCCTACATCGAGTTGAATACTCGTCTAAGGGCTGCAGCCACCAGTTCTTTTGGCAAAAATCTATATAAACTAATGGTAAATGCTATTTTTGGGAAAACGATGGAAAACATTCGATTACACAGGGTGGTCAAACTTGCGAATTCCTGGAACGGTCGTTATGGCGCCAAAAATTTAATTGCGAGCCCTCGATTTCAGAGTCGAACCGTTTTCGATACAGACTTGGTGGCTATTGAATTGAAAAAGACTGAACTTGTTTTCAATGAACCTCTTCTGTACATCGGAATGGCAATTTTAGATATTTCAAAAACATGCATGTTTGATTTCCATTACGATTTCATGGTGCCCACTCTAGGTATAGAAAATTGCAAGTTAATGTATACAGATACAGATAGCTTCATCTACGAAATAACGTGTGAAGATGTCTATTTAGAACTCATCAAAAATAACCTATCAAAATTTGATACTTCCGATTATTCGCCCGATAATAAATTTCAAATTCCACTTGTGAATAAAAAAATTCCTGGGTTAATGAAAGATGAAGCAAATGGTAAAATCATCACGCACTTTGCAGGGTTACGTTCCAAAATGTACACCTACAAAGTGCAGGGTGGAAAAGTTATCAAAAAATCAAAGGGAATTCGATATAATGTAGTCAGAAATAAAATTGATTTCAAAGATTGTATCGATTGTCTCAGAAATTTTAAAGAAAAAATATGTGAGCAGTTCACTATTCGATCATACTCTCACAAAGTTTTCAGTATCAAGCAGGTGAAAATAGGCTTGAGTCCACACGACGATAAACGAAAATTAATCCCCAAATCATCCGACACTTTACCTTGGGGGCACTATAGCTTGAAATGAGGTATCATTTGGATTTTATTTCTATTGATGTGATTGATTGATATATTTTGTCCTTGTTTGAATATGACTGATAGGTGTGTGTTACTCTGAGAATTTTCAACAGCGGTAGGAGACCACCAACTTTTCAAGAATTGACTGCAAACAGAAATATGTTTGAGTATTTCAGTTTTTGCATACTATTTATTATTGTACATGTACACGTTGATATAATTTGAATGAAATATATTGAAATTTTGTATACTTATTTATTGTTGCACACACACGTTGATAAAATTTGAATAAAATATATATTGAAATTTTGGCGTTTTTTTCCATCAAATAACTTTTTAAATCTGTTGTTTTCACCTTATACATTAAATGAAACAAATGTTACAACGTTTTCTCATTTATTACATAAATCATACACTATTTTTTGTTTATAATAAAATAAATATTCACGTAAAGCATTAGCATACAGACTATCTAGAGGTGAGGCTTGACAAAAACCTTCTATGATGTCTTCCAAAGTTAAATTAGTTTTACTCTCACGTAACCATGATTTTATGATATTGAAAACACCTCGATAATAATCACAAAAGTTCAAAGCATCCAGCATAGCGATACGGTCAGAGAGCACACCAAGGTGAGTATTCAGGATATCGTTTACATCTCGTTGAAACAGCTCCATGTTCGTGGTGTCCTTGGAAATGGAAACTTGTTTGGTATTACTTTCGATGTACTGTGTGACGTAAATGTAATCCCCGCAACGTGTTGTAATTGGATCATATTCGTCTAGATATCCATCGATTTGTGATTCGAAGAAATTTTCCTTTATTTGTTGCAGGATGTCAATGAGGGTCGCCCATTCATAACTTGTTAAATTGATGGAACGAATGGAGAACTGCTGCTTCAAAATTATGCATGGGCTGAAGTCTCTGCATGGACTTAGGCCACATCAAATTTCATAAGATGACATGGGGAATGCCATCAACAGCAATTGATGTTCGTTTCGAGCAGCCATTTCGTATTGCTCCAACGCTCTGTCTATTGCACTTAGAGTTCCATTATAATCTTCACCATCACTGTCGAACATTACTTCAACTTCACTACCGTAACCACTATCGAGGGACATTTTCAAACTGAATGTCCATCTGTGTTTGCATGCGCTCTTATAGCTTCAGATCACGTGGTCCGTTTCAGATATTGTGCGTTTGTTAAACACACAAATATTTCTTAACAAAAGGCCCTCCCAATACATTGTCAGTGTGCTTGTTTTCCATAAGATTCTATACAAAATCGACATTTTCGATCCAACTGTTGTGTTTGTTATCCAAACCCAGCCATTTTACGTACATTTTTTTATCTTTCTTCCTCAAGACTTTTTCAACGAGAAATATATCAGGATTTGCAGTTTTTTGTAATTCTTCTCCATAAAAAGCACCCCTAATAGGTGCACCCTGCATATCTTCTAGCATGAAGGTGGCGGGGTTGGTAATATTGACTTTGACAATTTTGAATAATTCCGTAGTCCAATTGGGCGTATAGCCTTTTTCAAAAACGTGTTTCGCCTTACTGATTCGTACAACATCACCGACTTTGAATTTTCTCGGTCCAGCTATTTTCACATGGGTGTATGTTGATTTGAGAATTTGTTTTTCGTTAGTTTTGGTAATTTTCGAAGGTTGTATGCCCGTCTTCGAGTGTCGCGTATTATTGTAGGATTTTGTGATTTCAGGCAAGACATTCAACCATTTGTAGGTGCCATTCAGACTAAAATATTCAAAAAGTCTTTCTTTTAACGTTCTAATGATACGTTCAGCCATAGAAGCCTTCGTGATACTGTACGTATTGTAGTGATTTATTCCATGTTTTTTCATCAAAGTTTGAAACTTATTGTTGTAAAATTCTTTACCTTGATCGGTTTGTAAATTTTTTGGACAACGTTTCGTATGTGTCAAGATATCTGCAAACGTTTTCGTAATTTCCTCTCCCGTTTTTGATTTCAGTGGTCGAGTCCACACAAATTTCGAAAAACAATCTATGACGACTAGAATCAGTTTGAAATTTCGATTTTGGTGAGCGAACGATCTCATCTCAGCCAAGTCCGTCTGCCATAAGTCATCTATTCCTTTGATAACTGTACGGCGTCGAGGATAAGTTTTTCTAATTGGTTTATGTAGTTCGTTGACAAGTTGAATCTTGTCTTTGGAAGTCATGACGACTGATGGAGAAGATGTGTGAACCCCGCTCTTTTATTATGGTTTTGCTTGAACTTTATTTTGTATCTTTTTGATTTCCTTGATAGTAGAATTTATTTCGGTAATTTGTTTGGAGATGTCACCTTGAAATTTGGTTAGTTTTTCATTTACTTGGATCATTTGTTTTTCGTGTTTCTTAGCTAGTTGATATATAAATGAAGCAAGTTCATTATCGGTTCCATCCACATACTTTTTATTAGCAACATCGTAATCAGTGGTGGGGCTCTTCACATGACACAATTTCACATCACCACAATGAATATTACCATCTGAGGTATAATACAACAAACATCCTCCAGAGGGCGTTGGCAATTTTCGCTTTCTGTTGCTGTCACTACGTCCAAACTTATCGATAACCATTTTGAAAATGATAATGTATTGGGGAACGTAGTGTATCTTATAGAATTATTTTTGCCTCTTTGAGTTCATTCAAAATGGCAATGATTTCATTGTTGTGCGAAGTATTTCCTGCATCTCGAGAGGCTAGCAATAATTTGAGAGGTTCGCATAGCTCGTTGGGATCGTCCCAATAAATGTATTCAATGGGTTTCGTATTGAATGTCATTGCAAGAGGTGACGTTTTGGGTAGACATGATGTCATCGCAGTAGTAGTAGTAAGAGGTGTTTTAGGTTGAAAAAACCCAGTACCAGTTTTACGACGATTTCCTGCTGTAGGAAACAACGGTTTGATTATGTTGGTGTACTTGTATCTCTGTGTGCCTTTTAGATGCCCAGCCGAATTCTTGTGAGCGCTCGATAAATTTAAAATCTTTTTGTATACATTCAAATCCTCAGTGTTATAATTTTCAGGCATGTCGAGAAATAACAGTTCATATATACCGGGTGTTCCTTTCCAGTGATACCCAGCCAATTTTATGTATCCGCTACGCTTGTCAAAATCGATTTCCTTTTGGCCTAGGAACCATTTTGAAGATACCCCATCATATATGGGACCGTATACTTTGTCGATTTCCTTGTCATTTCCCCAATGTTTTTTAATGTACGGTTGAGACATTATCGGATATTGATCGATATATTCTTCTAAAACTTGTTCATTTATGCCTGACGCAACGTTGTCGTCTTGTTCGTCTTCTGCATACCCACTAAAGACGTTTTCATCATCATCGTCATCCTCATCTGTACCTGCAACATGTACGAGGGATTGGAATGGAGTCGTTTCAGGCTCTTCCACTGTCTCTTGTTTGACTTCGGTTTTTGCCTCAGTTTTCAATGGGGTACTAGCTGACTGTGTTGCTGTTTTATTAGCTATTTTCCTCAATGGAATAGACAGAGGTTTGAAAAATCTTTGCAATGACTCATCTTCTTCGGATTTGCCCAATTTCAGAGCCAAATATTTTTTTCGAATGATGCGTGCAATTTCGTTGATTTCATTCTTTCGAATAACATCAACTTCTTTGCTCAACGGTTTCATGATGGTGAATGATACTACATCACGCACTGTGTATACTTATATATTTGTCGAATCCTTGACGATAACGTCCACCATTCTTATCGAAATCTTTCATTATTACAACGGTTCCATATCGATGTTGCCAACATTCAGCACACATTCTCTTGAATTCATCGAAAGACATGTCGGGAGAGACGTGTTCATCGAATACATGTTTCAAATTCATTTCAACCTGTTTGAAAAGTACAATCATATTGCTATTGTCTCGTATCAATTGTTTGGGGATTTTTGAATATGTCTGACAAAGATAGGCGGCGTCAATGTTCTTATGCCTACATACAGAATAATATTCGCGAATTTTCTGTTGGCCATCACATGCGACATCATCGAAAATGAATATGGAATTTGATTTGGCTTCGTGAGGGCTTATGATATCCTCATTTTCCCTGAACGGATAATATCCCAACCCCTTGACTTTACTGAAAATTTCTTGAACCACTTGATATTTAGGTTGATACAATGATTTTGAATATACGTAGATATTTTCAAATTTGGCGCCATTCGGGTGGAATAGCAATGTTAAGATAGCGTTTGTCTGTCCACAACCACTCGGCCCACAAATTATTGCACGAAACGAATTGGGTAATAATATACCATGCTTCCCAACTACACTACTATTGTTGGCTTCATTCAAAAAGTCTAAATTTTCAATAGGTAATGTCTTGTCTTGTTGAACGACTTTCATGATGTGATGCTGGATAATGAGTGCGCTACGCTTATAAATTAAAACATCACAGTCATCACCCAATCATTCTCAATGTTGACTTACTCCGGTGGAGGTGTCGTCAATTCGATTATCAATAAGCTCCCGTTCGAATTACATCTACCTGGTTATCAGTTTTGCGGACCAGGCACCAAATTGAAAAAGAGATTGGAACGCGGTGACACCGGTCTAAATCCTTTGGACGAATATTGTAAAGATCACGATATCGCGTACTCTCAAAGCGACTCATTAGAAGACCGTCATAAAGCTTGGGAACGCGTTAAATCGAAAGACGCTAGATTTGGTGAAAAAGCTGCAGCTTGGCTCGTAACTACAACAATGAAAGCGAAACGTAAGCTCGGCATGGGGTTGTCCTTTCGACGTAATATGCTTCAAAAAATTACTAAAAATTGGAAGCCACATTCTACCAATATTAAGAAATCTAGTGCTTCAGCTTTGCGAGCTGCTAAAATGGCATTGAGTAAAGCTGGAGGACGTAAGAACATACGGATACCTAGGATAATACCATTCGAAGCAAAATCTGGAGGAATTCTTCCCCTCATCCCTATATTCGCTGCCCTTTCAGCTTTGGGTTCGTTGGCAGGTGGAGCAGGCGCTATCGCAAAAACCGTAATAGATGCTAAAAATGCCAAAAAGAAACTTGAAGAAGATCAACGTCACAATAAAGCTATGGAACATTTAGGTTCCGGTTTGTACCTACGCAAAACACCTCGAGGATTTGGTCTGTTCCTAAAGAAACAACAGCAACGCAAAGGGCGAGGTCTTTACTTGAAAAAGCAAAAAAACTCCTACTGAAGCTACCCCATAGAGCATTATACGATTCGGAAATTCAAAAATGTGCCCGTCAAATGAGAATTCCACATTTTCGTGGAGTCTTTATGCGCGACACGTTGCCAACTCGTGGTCCTCGACTGCGAGAATGTGCTGTATTGAACTTGGATTCTCGATTGAATAAAGGCACTCATTGGGTAGCTTACATTAAAAACGGCAATGCTGTACATTATTTTGATAGTTTCGGTAATCTCAAACCTCCAATGGAATTGGTCAGATATTTTGGAGGGGGTATAACGATTACATATAACAATGATCAGTATCAAAATTTTGACCAGAGTAATTGCGGACATCTGTGCCTACAGTTTCTGCTCCATAATGTCTGCAAAAATGGTTGGAGATAAATCTTTGCGAGATTTAACCGATGCTGAATTGAAAACTTTATCGATCGACTATTTGATTGAGAATGCTAAACCTTGGGAATTATTGGATGTTTGGCATAGATTACCAAAGGACTACCAACATCGATTCGCTTTGCAGATTCGTTTACCATGTTTCATCCATTACCGACATGAGGTACCACCACCTACATCAGCTGCGTCATCGCTACAAGAAGCAATGTATTATGGTCCTGTGAGTTCGCAAATAGAATGTTATTATTGTAGAAATAAATGATTTTTATGCAAAATGTTGTTGTTATTGTTTCAATCATCATTTAAGGAGATGTCATACTGACATTATATCAGTCATGTCTATGATATTAACGCTAACGAGTCGTTCTTCGACGCTCTCCATCGATTTCAATCCACCCATTCGATTAGATTCTGATTCTGAATATACTTTGGCTTTGCTCAGTTTCCATTCGTACAACAGTATACCCAACATTGAAGAAGGTACGAAATTCTACTACTATGAAAACGCTGACAAAACTAAACAGAAAAGCATTGATATACCTGTTGGATCTTACGAAATTGGTGACATTGAAGAATTAATAAACAAATACATCACGCCTAAAACGTTCAAGGAAAACCCTGAGGATTTTTTCTATCTGAAACCGAATAATAATACGCTGAAAAGTGAAATATTCTGTCTGAAGCACTCGATTGATTTCCGATCTGCAAATAGCTTGGCTCACATACTGGGGTTTTCATCTACCCTTCTCAAACCAAACTTACATCACGAATCCGATCTACCTGTGGATATCATTAAAGTACGCACCATACACATAGATAGCAACATTACGTTTGGAGCATTCTACAACGACACACCGACTCATACAATATACGAATTTGCTGTTGGTGTTGATCCGGGGTATGCAATTGACGAAATACCTAATCACCCCATTTACCTACCTATTGCACATAGAGACGAAATAAACAATATCACGCTGCGAGTGCTCGACCAACATTCTAGGCTCATTGATTTCCGAAACGAAGAAATAATAATTCGTTTGGAATTGAAGCGGAAGTATGTGCTGACTATCTATAAAAATAATACACCTCCATACCCCAAGTCAGTCTTCACCAAGACCTTCACTAGTCGACAACTATTGACAACGGAAAATAAATTGTTTCTGGAATCTCTTGGTTATCATGTTGTCCAATCAAGTGTTCAACATTTTCCGAAAACCGCAAATCGATGAGTCCATACAAAAGATAGAATGGCGGACCTACTATCCATATGTCAAATCTTTTCGCAACAACGATGTTATTGAAATTAACATCAATCAATCTGATGCCTACGATGCTTTGTACGATAGTCTGCTGTTCATTAGTGGAAAAGTTGAGAAGACTAAAGGGGACGGTAAGGTGTCATTCGTAAACAATGCTGGTGCTTTCATGTTTCAATCTGCTAGTTATGAGCAGAGTGGTAAGGAATTGGAAGCAGTTCGTGAACTTGGAATTGTTAGTACTGTTAGAGGCTTTCTCATCTACACCGACGAAGATATCAAACACTTGGCCACCTCCGGTTGGACGTTTCCCAACAATACAGGCGTCATCAACACAACTCATCTAACATTCAACATGCTCATACCCATCAAGCATTTTTTGAATATCTTCAACGATTATCAGTGTGTTTCCTACGGTAAACATACCATTCGATTAGTACGAGCTGGAGATGATAGCAACTGTTTCAAAATAGAAGAGACTCCTGCTGCACTAACACCGAAAACGGAAGTTAAATTGGAAATTGAAAATATCGAACTGAAAGTTAAACGACTCTTTCCGCATGATCAAATTAAATTGCAACTTTTGAAAGCTATCCAAGCAGACACTCCTATTCTCATACCGTTCAGAAAATGGGAACTTCATATGCTGCCAGCTCTCACACAAGGTGCAAAAGATGAAATATGGGCCGTCAAGACTTCTTCGTTCCTCGAAAGCCCTCGCTATGTAATTGTATGTTTCCAAAAAAATCGTGACTACACTAAAGTCAACAATGATCCAACAATATTCAATCATTTGAATATTACCAATATAACGCTCACTCTTAACGGTGAGAATTACCCCAAGGAAAATATGCATTTGAATTTTGCAAAGGGGAATTTTTCGCAAGCTTATTTCAACTACTCACAATTTGGTCTCAGCTACAAAATAACCAATCAACATAATCCTCTTCTCACTTCCACCGTCTTCACGGACAAAGCTCTCTTTGTCATCGATTGTTCCAGAAGGGATGAGAGCATCAAAAGTTCCAGTGTTGATGTAAAACTTGAAATCGAAGCATCCGAGGGATTTCCTCAAAATACTAGAGCCTATTGCATAATTGTGCACGACACTGTCATAGAACACCTCCCACTCAGCGAAATTATTAAAAAATGGAACTGAACATGTGATTTTGCTTCAGTATCAATCGAAGAGTCAACATGAGAGTAGCTGTTGTAGATATTCAAGGCTTCACCGTCGAGCAAAAATTCCATCCTAAAGAAATAGCCATTAGGATTGGAATTCAGTGTAGTAACTTTTTACTGCTGCCAAACACACCATTTTCCAGTTTGAGTAAAGAAGATCGTCGTACCGCCTGTTACTTGAAGCGAAACATTCACGGATTGAGGTATTCCTCTGGCTTTGTGGAATATAATCAATTGGATGCCATCCTCATGGAGAATCTACAAGGTGTCGATGTCATTTATGTGCGAGGACATCAAAAATATGACTTTCTAACTGAAAAATTTCACGAGTTGAATATACCGACACGCGTTGTGAATTTGGAGGGCTATGACAATACAACATGGATGGTTCCCACATTCGACAACAACGAAGGTGCCTCACCCTGTATGCATCACATTCGCAAGCGAACCAACTACAATTGCAGTCTCCGAAACGTAGATATTTTATACAAATGGCTTTATGATATATTACCAAAGTAAAAATGTATAATAAATTTCCAAATCATTTCTTTTTTTTATCTATCCTCACCGCCTTATGATACCCTCAACAAAAAATAGAAAACGTATGCAAAACGTTCGAAAGCGCACGAAAAACGATCGAAAGCGCACGAAAAACGACCGTAAACGCACGTAAAACGGTCGAAAACGCACGAAAAACGATCGTAAACGCACGAAAAACAATCGAAAACGCACGGAAAACCACGTATTTTGAAATGTCATTGTCGAATACTTCGCTCTCCCATTACCCTCACGTTGAGTCCACAACGCTTAACCTCTCGACACTTTTGGATCTCCTCTTTCTCCTGATGATGCTAACTTGGTTAACAAAGATACGAGACGTAGTGCCCTTTTGGCATGTTGGAATGCTAGACTTCTGTTGAACTGACATGTTTTTTCTTAAATGGTATATTTTGACGCGCCCTGTACACTTCGACGCCATGTTTGTTTTCAATGATGTATTTTGAAATACCTTGTAACATTGAGGGATCACACTTTGGAACGATACAGCCTCATTAATCTGTAATGTTTTTCCTTAAATCTGATTCATTATTATTAATATATCACTTTCGCGCTTCCAATTTTCGTCGAGTAGTTCACGATTAATTCCGAAACCGGCAACGCTACATTGCCCCATAAACAATGATTTATTGTACAACTGGCAACGCCGAACCTGACATGCTGGCATGTATTAACATTTGACAGATGCAGTCTTATGAGTCTAGTGTTTACAGTGTCCTTCTTCAACCAATAGATAGTTCAGCTAGTGACTCATAGATGACTCTGTGTATTCTATAACTTAATTTTCAAACCGGCAACGCTACTATATTGATTTATTGTACAACTGGCAACACCTGCTTGCACTAGCAACCGGTAAAACCTCAATCTCCATCTCTCTTTGCATCGATTACGTCACACGCGCCTCTCGCTCTTACACACACATACACATCTTTACATGAAATATTAATTATTTCCCAAATCTGAGTATATTTTCCTATCTTCAATATGATAATGACGATTACATTCTACGGAAATCAAAAATAAAAATGCTGTCAGGTATAATGAATGAGTCAATTTCGGTCCCGACAAAACTAACGCTATAAATACCCAACATTCGCAGTTAACTTCAATATCTTACGATGGTGTAGAGGCTAAGGACAATGTCTACGGCGCGGACTTTTTTTTATTTAAAATCACGTGACTGGAACGTGACATGGGGGCCGAGGGGTTAGGTGGGGTACCAAGAAGGCCTGAGCGGTGATGTGGAGTACTAAGGGGGGCCGAGGGCAAGGGGGTCCACGCTCAAATCGCTACGATACTCGTTCCATCCTGCGTCGATTTCGATGACGCTGATAGGTTACCCCCACTCCCAAGTGGTCCAGAAGTCTCTTTGCTCATCTACTTCATTCACTACGTTATATATATATATATATATATATATATATATATATATATATATATATATATATATATATATATATATATATGAATCAGAACACTTTTGCCAACGATCAATTCTAGCAACATGAAAATTGTGTTCTCGGGATTCTATGATGAGTGTTTTTGCTTGGTTCTGATGTCAAAATGCTTAAAAAGATAGTAGTCAGTTGGCGAGAGGCCTGAAATGTATGGTGATGGGGCAAAACATCGCCGTTCAATTCGTTGAATTTTTGGACGATTGTTTGTGCAACGTGCGGATGAGCCATGTCATAGAACATGACTGGACCTCTCCTTTTGATCAGTAGCTGCTGTTAATGCAATTCCTGGTACATTTCATCGAATTTCTCACGACATATCTCTTCTGTGATGGTGTGGGCCGGTTGCAGAAAGTTATAGTGAATCACACTAGGCGCTGATTACAATACAGTAACAATCGTTTTTTTATGTGTTCGCTTTTGGGTGGTGTCAACTACTCTCCTGAACGACTCCAATTGTCGTAGAGTATCTCTTTTTCAAGAAAAATAGACTTAAAAACAATTTCTGTCGATCGTTTGAATCCTGCCGCACCGACTTTTCGAGCACTTTGACCCCAAAACGTTTAAAATTATGAAAAATCGCATGGGAGCTAACGCCCAGTTTTTTCGCCATCCCACGCATCGTTTGTGATGGGTCGTCTCCACCGGTGTCCTCAAATCTTCATCCTAGATTATTATTGGTCGAGTACTTCGGGGCTCTGGAATGAACTTTCTCAAACCAACGTCAAACAGTGCTTTCATCAAAATTATCATTACCAAATGCCTGGTTAATTTTTGGGTTGTAACGAAAGCGCTTTGGTTCGAATTGAATTCGTACAGAAAAATTAGGCAAGAAATAAGGCAACGACATAATACTGTCTGCTATTTCCTGTATTGTACGTTCTTGATGATTCTTGATGATTCTTGATGATTCAGAAATTTGGAAATAACAAAGGTCAAATTAGATACAGCCCATTGTTCACTTCTATATAATAATAATTCAATATATGTTATTAGTTTAAGATCCAAAATCAAATACTAATGAGAGGTACAAATTGAAAGTTCGAATAAATAACGAGATGCTCGATAAGTAAGTAAATACTTGTTTCGAGATACAAATTTGGTGTGAATTGGCATATACATACATACATACATACATAAGTAGTTAAACAAAAACATAGAATGAATAACATATTAAGGTATTCGACTACGAATCAGTTTGTTGAAATTCACTCTGGAAATCGGTGATTTTTTATTAAAAAGCGTAAACAGATGTTTCACCAACATAAATGAGGGCTAAATTGGTGTTCACTT
The DNA here is from genome assembly GCF_025532065.1 of Leptinotarsa decemlineata. NCBI lineage: Eukaryota > Metazoa > Arthropoda > Insecta > Coleoptera > Chrysomelidae > Leptinotarsa > Leptinotarsa decemlineata. The sequence continues at coordinate 302,937 of NW_027412539.1, read as the reverse complement.
TCATCTGTAAGGCAATTGAAACCCATGAATATGTATAATAGGCGTAAGAAGGAAAAAAACTACAAAATTACTCTATAAACATGTTTTCTGTTACTATATTCAGATTCAAGACAGCCAATGTAATCAGATTCCAATTTATCCATGCCATTTCTGTGAAATATACATTTCATCACCCATATTTGAATCTTGGAAAACCATTCCATAAATTGCCTTTATGCCTTCTGTTGGAAGACAGCGAAACTGTTACAGAGCCGGTGGAATGGGAATATTGCATGATATCGGAGGAAATCGATACAATAACATTCAACCAGATGTGACATTATTGACTTTGATCTACTCTGATAGTGCTGAGGATTTATACCGGACGTTTCAAGAAGGATGTTTGTTTTAATTTTTCTTCTCAGCATCATCATGGAAAGTATCGTAAGTATGTCTTTTTTTCTCAGAAGAATTTTGGATAGGGTATTCAAAGTGGAATGAGATGAATTACTTTCACATCAATTATTCATATATGAATGAATGTAGATCATTTGATGGATTCTTCAATATATTGTAAAATATAAAGGGAATGTTATATTCTTGATTGACATGAAGTTTTTTACGAAAATACTGAGATTGTAGCGTTTATCAAAACCTACTGTACTTTTCATTTGATTTTTATTTCACCGAAGGTAATCCTAATTGATTTCAAAGGAAGTTTCCTGAAGAGTAGGCAATCCAATTTACACCTTTTGCCTCGCTAATATTTTCACTTCTCAATATACGTATGATACTTAGTTTCTGGTACGGATTGGTAAGTGTTTCTTTCCAATAGCACCGATTCAATCGGATCCCTTCGATTTCCTATTTTGGTTGAACCGAAAGTCAGGAATGAGGTGTTGCCAAAATTATTTGGGTGAATTCCTCAGAATAGACTTGCGCGGTAGGTGATCCTTGATCATAAAAACGGCAAGGAGATATGCCATTTTGGAAAGGAAAGTGATGAACAAGAATCTCGAGAAGGGATTTGTTTAGTGGTGAGCCGTGTGGTCCAATTTCAAGAATTTGAACGATATTGTTTCGAGTATAGTTTCATATATAGCTTTTGAGAGTTCCATAGAAGGTTGCACTTCCTGAGGATTCCACTGGGTCACAACCACTTTTCCAAAAGGAGCGACGCCATTTCTTTGAAAACGTTATTCGTGATTATTTTGGTTAACGGAACCCTTCGTTTAGGAAGGTATGAAAATCAATTTCGATCCATTCAATTGCATATTACTGGAGTTTTTTCCCAACACCAAATCGTTATTTTTAACACCTCGACACGTGTTTCGATCACCAAGTGATCATTTTCATATTACTGGAGTTCTTTCCCAACACCAAATCGTTATTTTCAACACCTCGACACGTGTTTTTCAATCACCAAGTGATCATCTTCGAGAGGAAGATAAAACCAGTTTTATCTTCCCTTCAAGAGGAAGATGATCTTCAAGAGGAAGATAAAACCAGTATTATCTTCCTTTTCAAGAGAAAGATAAAACTGGTTTCATCTTCCTCTTGAAGGTGATCACTTGGTGATCGAAACACATGTCGAGGTGTTGAAAATAACGATTTGGTGTTGGGAAAAAACTCCAGTAATATTCATAACTACACCAAAGGTTCCAAACACTACATCATAAGTACATTCAATTGCGTATGAGATTCACCTTTTAGTGAATCGAACTTTTGAATGAATTTCCATTATGAAAATTGTTTTTTCAGGGTTTTAATATTGGAGACTTTTTACAATAGTTTTTCTGCAGAAAAATTTCTACAGAACTCGTCTGGAATCATTTAAGACTTCTGAGACTTCTATCTCTGATTGCCTTACGGAATAGATTTTCAGTTAATTTGCCGAATGGTGGGTTTTTCATTCGTCCAGTTCGATAAATGTCATTGTCCACGTCCACAAGATGGTCTAAGTCCATTTTATCCATTAGAAAAGTACGTGCTCCAAGTCTGTCCCGTTCCTGTTCGAAGAAAACTGCAGCTACACTTCGACGAGAAACTAACAGGCAAATATTACTTACATTTGACTCATTTTTCTGAAAATAACTACTTTTTGCATTAGAAATACTGATTTATTGACATGATAAAATAATTGAATTTTGAGTTGATCCAATCATAATGTAAACCTGAACTGAGTATACTCTGGTGAGGTAATTTTCAACACCATTCCTGATATTTTTTTATGACATGAATCTTATAAGATTTATCTTATAAGATATTTTCACCTGGACTATGCTTAAGTAAATGGAAGCGTAATAACGATCATTATTGAGTTATTACAATTTGTTTTACACATGATCAAATGACAAATTTGAAGCACTTTCAGATTTTTATTCTACCCTTATTCAATTTACCAGCCAGTATTTTGTGAATATCAATTATCTTCAGAATATCTGATTTTTATAGATTCACTTCATTGCTGTGATTTGAAGAACTCAATTTGAATTGATTTGGTTTCACAGTCGGCCAGGTCATGTCATGTCATTTATTTTATAGGCTGTGTGGCGCTCAACTCAGATCTTCATAAAAAAAATATTCAATTGCTGAAATGTTCAGGATACTGAATAGTTTCTCTGAACGAGACTGATGGTGCATACCGACGAAGAGCTGCCGTACGCATTGTGCCTATCTTTCGAGTAAATCTACTACAATTTTTATATTACATGAAAGAAAAGGTCACCAGATAATTGTTCGAATTCAAATTATTTCGTTCAAACAGTTTTCCTGATTGAAGCCAGTCTTTTTTGAATTCGGAATTGATCTCCTGAAATAATACATCGTGGGACACCCCATATGACACGATCCCTGTAAATCAAACCGTTGGTTTTTTGGGAATTCCTTTATTTCATTATATGTTCATAGATTGAAGCTGCGAAAAAAATATTTTGGAGTCTACAGGGTGATTCAAAAAAGTGTTACATGTCAAAGTTTTGTTTTTAATGAAACACCCTATATTTTGTTACACTTTTGAGAAGGCCAGGAAAAAAATATGATATCATCGAAGGTACTATGTACCTAACTATATCCGTTATCGAGTTATTGATTTTTTCATGAAAATGCTAGGTACAATTGGAAACAAAATAACATCGAGAAGTATAGATATCATCACTTCGACTTCTGACCCAGCACGGAAAAAATTTTGGGCTGTAGATTTCGATGAAATACGTTTCTCTATATTCAAAATTCATTGTCACTTTTTTTTAAATTTCGGATCAAGATAACTCTGTTATTTCAAATAGAACACCCTGTATTTCAATTATCTTCCATTCCATTATGGGGTTTCCTATACCTAACCTGCTTAGTTTTTTGATACTGGCTTTCTCAAATAGTATATAAATGGTAGATGCTGGTCCCACCTGCATCGTCCAGTGAGATGCTATTGCTGTTGCTTAAGCATAAAGTTGCTATTACTAAGAGGCCCACAAGCAACTTCGCAATCATTTTCTGCAACATCAAAGACTCAACTCGAACAAATAGTACTGATATTCTTGAACTCACAGAAATCTGAGTCAGTTCTTCAACAAATTTCGTCAATTTTTTATATCCCTGCTATGATTTTTACTCCCGATTCAGGCGCAACTTTGAGATAATATTCTTACCCGAAGAGATTTCCACTGTCAAATAGAGGAAATGCAAAACCCCAAAACTTTGATATTATGTGGTTTGATATAATATCACAGAAGATCATTAAATTCATATGCTGCGTCTAACGACAATCAAGCGATACACAATATTGCCATCACTTTCAAACACCATTAACTTCAGCCCTATCAGGCTAGCATAGCGAATCCAGTTAAATTGCGCAAAAAATACATCAATTTGTAACTAATTAGTTGCCAAAACAATGATTTTGTTGCTCGTGCCGATTTCTAGAAATCGCAAATAATGCTATCGTGATATAAAGGTAGCAACTCAATGAATTGTATACTTTCCCTTTGATCTTTACAGAAGATTTAACTGCTATGTAGTCGCTAAACCTTGGATATAGCGAATAATTTTTTAATAATTTTTTTTTTCATTTTCCATGTTCCTGCTAACTTGAAACTAGTTTTTCTTAGAAAAAAAGAGCTTCGAATTTGTTGATCACCAGGAGTATACTCAAATACACCTTGAGTATCAGCAACAAAATAGTTGAAACCGATCGGCCGATTTTTGATTTTTTTTCTTTCTTTTTCTTCGACCTTCTTGCTATCTTGAAACCGGTATTTTCTGAAATACGGAGTATCATGAATTCGTTGCTCACCAGAAGGGGACTCAAATACACCTTGAGTATCAGCAAAAAAATATTTGAAACCTATCGGCCGATTTTAATTTTTTTTTCCTTTTCCTCGATCTTGCTATCTTGATACTGGTTTTCCTGAGATTAAAAAGCATTCCAAATTCGTTGATTATCAGGAGAGTACTCGAATACACTCCGAGAATCAGCAACAAAATAGTTGATCTTTGATCAGCCGATTTTTAGTATTTTCAAAAATTCTTCCTGTTCTTGCTATCTTGAAACCGGTATTTTCTGGAATACGGAGTATTCTGAATTTGTTGCTCACCAGAGAGGGACTCAAATACACCTTGAGTATCAGCAACAAAATATTTGAAACCAAGCGGCCGATTTTTAATTTTTTTTCATTTTCCTCATTCTTGCTATCTTGAAACTGCTTTTCTTTGGAATGGAAAGTGTTTTAAATTTGTTGTTCATCAGGAGGGTACTCGGCCAATTTTATTTTTTTTTTCATTTTCCTTCTTCTTGCTACCTTGAAACTGCTTTTCTTTGGAATGGAAAGTGTTTTGAATTTATTACTCATCAGGATAGTACTCAAATACACCTTGAGTATCAGCAACAAAATATTTGAAAAATCAAATAAATTTTCAAAAATTGAAATGAATTAAAAATGTCATAAATAGAAATGAATAATAAAATGGAAGTACCAACATTATTAGCCAACCAAGTAGAAGTTTGGAATATTAAGCTTATTTTATACAGTTGACAAAATCTTTGAAATATTTGATATCAACCGAATAAATTAATAAAATTATTGATTAATAATAATTGAAGTGTAAGACAGAAAATTTGTAAGACAATCATACATTTTTCAAAATATAATTTTATGTTTTACATTTTAGTTAAACAGCTTGTCTCATTGTACCGGGTCATATTCTATATAAAATTCGTTGACACACTCTCACATATTGGAAAATTTTTCGACTGTTTGCTGTCATTTATAAATCAAAAATAAAATAATATTGAGTATCAAACGATAACAGTCTGGTAGCAAAGTAATATCAAAATAAAAATATTGAATTGAAGGTTGAATTAGCACTTGTTATGAAAAATGGAAAAATATCGGTGACATTAGAAAATTAAATTTTTTTTTTACCAACTAATGCATTACAAAAGTAATAACAGATGAAATATTGTTTCATTTGAACCGTCAGCTGATTAACTTTGTTTTTCACGATTTATACGTTTGATGAAATAGAAAGTAAATAATCCCTTGATTGATTATTATCTTTGCTCCTAACTCACCTATAAGTCAAGAGACACGGAGTACATTACAAATACTCACGACTGATACAGTTAACTATTTTTGAATATCCGAAACTACCTAAAAAAAGTTGCTGATTTTCGGAGTGTATTTGAGTACCCTCCTGATGAGCAACAAATTCGAAGCGCTTTTCGTTTTCAGGAGAACTAGTATCAAGATGGCAAGATCGGAGAAAAAGGAAAAATAGATTAAAAATCGACCGATCGGTTTGAACTATTTTGTTGCAGATACTCAAGGTATATTTGAGTATACTCCCGATGAGCAACAAATTCGAAACACTTTTCATCTCAAAGAAAAGCAGTTTCAAGTTAGCAAGAACGTGGAAAATGAAAAAAAAAAGTTAAATCGGCCGATCGATTTCAAATATTCAGTTGCTGATACTCAAGGTGTATTCGAGTGCCCTCCTGATGAGCAACAAATTTAAAACATTTTTCATCTCAAAGAAAAGCAGTTTCAAGGTAGCAAGAATGAGGAAAAAATAATTTACCAATCGACTGATCGGTTTCAACTATTTCGTTGCTGATACTCAAGGTGTATTTGAGTCCTCTTCTGGTGAGCAACAAGTTCATAATACTCCGTATTACAGGGAGAATTTGAAAAAATATTAAAAAAAGGCCGATCACGGCCATCTATTTTATTGCTGATTCTCGGAGTGTATTTGAGTACCCTCCTGGTGAGCAACAAATTTGAAACACTTTTTATTCTAATGAAAACTAGTTTCGAAATGGCAAGAACGTGGAAAAGGAAAAAAAATCAAATCGGTCAATTGGTTTCAAATATTTTTGCTGATACTCAAGGTGTATTTGAGTACCCTCCTGATGAGCAACAAATTTGAAACGCTTTTTATTCTCAGAAAAAAAAGTATCAAGGTAGCAAGATCGAGGAAACAGAAAAAAAAAATAAATCGGTCGATCGGTTTCAACTATTTTGTTGCTGATACTCAAGGTGTATTTCAGTATACTCCTGGTGGGCAACAAATTTGAAACACTCTTTATTCTAAGGAAAACCAGTTTCAAAATAGCAAGAACGTGGAAAATAAAAAAAATGAAAATCGGCCGATCGATTTCAACTATTTTGTTGCTGATACTCAAGATGAGCAACAAATTTAGAACATCTCAAAACCCAGGAAAAACCAGTTTCATGATAGCAAGATCATGAAAAATTAAAAAAAAAAATTGAAAATTTTTCGCTATATCCAAGGTTTAGCAACTCAATAGCAACTAAATATTCTGTAAAGATCAAAGGGAAAGTATATAATTTGAGTTACCTTGTTACCTTTATATTCCGATAGCATTATTTGCGAGCAACAAAATCGTTGTTTTGACAACTAATTAGCAACTAATTAGCTACAAATTGATGAATTTTTTGCGCAATTTTGCTGGATTCGCCATGCTAGCCTGATAGTGCTATCAACTTGCTGCAAATCAATCATCCCAGTGCCAAAATTCCCATATTCGGTGACTTCAATGTCCAAAATATTGAATGGCTTGAATTTTCAAATATTAACGAACAAAGACGCGAAGCTGCAGCTTTTGCAATAAGCAGCGGACTTACTACTAATATAAATGGGCCAACCAGGATATCTGACCGTGATGGAGAATATGCTAGTCTTCTGGAATGATGGACTAGCATATGATTGTTAGATATAAAACCTCACAATCCATCCAGAAATTCACATAGTCACCTTAAGATCACCATTGGGATTTTCCGACCACAATCTCATTTCAGTATTGAGTGAATTACCAATAAATATTGGGGAACGATCTGGGCCGCGTAAACTTTGGCATCATTCCGAAACTTTTCCTGGATAGATGTTTGGAAAAACGCAATCGCGGAATATGGAGAGTCAAGTGCTGTTGCGCCTTATATTTCTGAGGTTTTTCACCGTGTGTGACATGAGGGTTTGCTGGCCACACTTCAATGATTCCTGAAAGAACGCCCCTGCAACAACTTATCGGAAAAAACGAAGAATCCAATATATTGTTCTACTGACGATAGTATACTACTTGTCTCGTCATTCCATTTGGATTCCAGGACATCGGCTGTGCATGTACATCTTCACCGGCAGCAGAAAGTTGCATATCTTAATGAGGTTCTAAAGGTGATTTCGAATTGGAATGAAAGTGACCGGTTCAATTCAATGCCACAAAAAACCAGGCATCTATTACCTCCAAACAGATGAATGTTTCCGAACAGGATATAATAATGTCAGGACAGACAATTCTGCTATCTGATTCGATGAGTTTATTGGGGGTTAAAATGGAGACCAAAATATCTTGAAACAATCATGTCGTTAGAATTGCATTGGCTGCTTCTCAGAAACTTGGAATACTGTTCCAAACCAGAAAACTGTGCAAACCTCAGTAAAGCTCATATCAGACCATCTTTGAACTATTGTTCTCATGTATGGAACACCGCCCTAAGCATACCCTGAAGCCGCTGGATTCCATCCAGAAAAGAGCCATTCGCCTGATAGGAAACGCGGACATAACTTGCAACCTTGATAGTCTGAAACATTGAAGAAAGTTTGGGGATTTACCTCTCTTCTATAAGTGCTTTCACGGGAAGATTTAAAGTGACTTTGCACATTTGATTACACCAAGAACTGTACATATCAGAAATACGCGACGGACTGTGGCTGCTCATCGTTTTGAGGTTCAACACAGTACACCTCGAATTTTACTATTTGAGAACTTTTTCATTTGTAAAAATGCATTTATGTGGAATAAACTTCCTGAGAACGTTTTTCCAAATGGATTCAATCTCCAGCGATTCATATCCGATATGAATCGCTATTCTCAGAGAGCGCCTTGATGATTTACCTGTTGTGCTTGTGTTTCGTTCTTGAAACAAAGTAGTTATTATTTCAGTGCATTCTTTGAATCAAGATAGCGTTGAAACGACATCAATTTGATTTGCTCACAGAATTGTCAATGACATATGTTATACTTCATTTCATCGAAAATATTTATTGTTCACTAAAATGAAGTTATCATTCAAATTCATATTCTGACAGTAGTTCATTGAACGGACTATGAAAATTTTCTTACTAATTGAAGTTTGACCCCCTTGAAAGATTGATCATCTTCAATTTCATATACACACACACATATATATATATATATATATATATATATATATATATATATACCGGGTGTCCCACATTTTATGTGACAGGCAATATCTGGTTTGTTGAAGGAGATACACAAAAATGTTTCATACAAAAGTTTTAGGAGTTCATGGGAGCTATATTTTGATATAAATATACAGCGTGTTTGGTGTAGGTGCTACAGACCAAAATTCCATTTTTTTTAAATAGAACGCCCTGTATATCATCACATATTCAGATGCTACGTTGAATTCTGATATCATTTCATGTTTGGTTTTTGAAATTCGGTTACGGCGTTGTTGAGTTATTGCACTTTTCCTTAAATATAAAGTTTCAAAAAAACTTATTTACTCGTACACGAATCCAGTCTATATCTTTTATTAAATTGAACTAGACTACTACTGAATACAAACCATTATTCTCACCTCTACGATACGATATCGATATCAGTTTAATATAATATTGAAATTCTTGAGAATGTGACTAACTTGAGGGTGAATTGCTTTATATTGCACAATTTAATCAAGTAGCTTATGCTTGTTGATGCCATAGTAACAAATGTTGTTGAATTGTATCTACTTGTCAGTTCGATTCAGTGATTCTCTGCAAAACAGAAACTGTGTTCTTTGTGCGAAAACTCCAGTATGCCGCGTTTAGTCCAAGTGATTGCATTGATATGTTATTAATTTTTGGGGAATGTCAGAAAAACTGCCGTCAAGCACAACGTCTATACCAAGAACGTTTTTCAGACAGACCCATTCCGTCACGAATGACTTTTTCGAGAGTTGTAGAAAAATTGCGAACTGGGTCATTTTCTTCTACTATAAAGCATCGTCATCATACGAGATCTGTTAGAACTGAAGATTTGGAGATCAAAAATATCTGCTATCACAATTGTGACTTAAACTTCCATATAGGTACTGTACTTTTTGTTTACGACTTCATTTTAGCATACTTTGTATTATTCCTGTTATAAATGTTGCTGAATTAACGTTATCATTATTATTTCTGCTTTGATAATTATTCATTTCAAATAATGGTGGACGAGCGGGTTTGATGTCGTCGAGTGAAACTACATTTTTATCAAGACTCGTTGCTCCGATCGACTTTCCACACGAGTACTTTTATTCATAAAATTGTCCAAGTAACCTTAATTTGTTGAAAAATATTGAAAAATATCTGTCATTTCAAAGTTTTGGGGTGTGGACCATCGGGGGTAGTCCGTTCCTGACTTTGTAGCAAAACAACTGACTCCTGCATGAAAGCTCATCGAAGGAATTCATTTGTTTAGTCAATTACCAAAATTTGGATGATTTCGAATATTCACTTGAAAAGTTATCAAAGAAAAACATTTTTCATTTTGTAACTTCGAGGGCCCGTTACTTGGTAACGAAGGATTTTAGGAAAAAAAGTTATATGAAGTACTGGTGATATTTTGCCCCCATCTATACATTCCCGAGAGGAAAAGAGGAAGTCCAGGGACACCCTGGATCTCTCATGAACTCCTAAAACTTTTGTATGGAACATTTTTGTGTATCTCCTTCAACAAACCAGATATTGCCTGTCACATAAAATGTGGGACACCCGGTATATATGTATATATATATATATATATATATATATATATATATATATATATATATATATATATATATATATCTATGTCCGACCCGGATGTCACGCAGGTATCTATAGCTGCCTCCGTGGTGATTTTGATAGTTTTCTTGTGAACACGAGATCTATCAACTGAAACCACAAATGTGCGGTTGGCTCCTGTTGGTGGCTCCGTGCATTTGTATTTCTATATATATATATATATATATATATATATATATATATATATATATATATATATATATATATATATACGCATCTGACGCATGATACCAAGCCCGCTATATTCCGAGGGTCAGTCGAAGCCCGGGTTGAGAGGAAGGTCGGCGGGCGTATATAAGATATATATTCGCTGAATATATTCAACATATATTACGAATCCATAGATATTCATTCGCTTATACAAAGCCCCATTGTATATAAGTATATATTTTGATGTTCTCAACAAGATGTGATGTTGCCAAGCTATTTCCTCGCAGGTACAGCGAGAGTGGATATAAATTATATTTCAAATAGTAGATTAAGAGTTCATTGTCGACGGTTGATGAGGAGAGCTAAATTGTTAGAATAGTCGAGAGTTTCGACGCCGACGGTACACTTCAGATAAAGTACAAATAACTTTAGAACAAATCATATCTTTGATTCATAGGTATGATAGGAAACTTCCATATGATTTTTGTTATGGCAAACTAAAAATACTTTCACTTGCCGTACGTTTTGCCTTCTTCAGGATAAAAAATTAACACTTTGATTGAAGTATCAAGTATGTTTACCTTATAGCTGGGTAAAAGTAATTCCTGTTCACAATTTGGGAAATTGAGAGTTTTTATATCTTTGACAATCTGCAACTTGCATTCATTCAAAGAATTTCATTTGCACACAGTTGAAGATACATAATTTTTGTGTTTATTTGAGTTCAATTTCTGAAGACAATTTGATAAAAAAAAACAAATATTTTTTACCATTTTTGCCAATATCTGTCGGTAGAGTGTAACCATATAATACAAAAGTATTTTTCTTTTGGTTGATTTCCATTATGATGAATTGTATTATTATAGTTTTTGATTCATCCGTGTTAGGAATCACACGTTAAAAGGTAATACCTCGTTAGTCCTTAACTCGCACAAGTTTCTCAACTTCTGAGAGTTGTCGTTCGTATGGGGGCGACAGCTGATTAACGGAAAAACAGATTTTAAACAGATTTTTTTCATCTCTCAAAAATTATTTTTCAATAGACTCGCACTAGAGCACCCTGCAAGCAAGGTAAAGAAGTTCAAATACTACATCAAAACTGTTTATTTTCTAGAATTTCTGGTAATTTATAAAAATATAACTCAAATTGGGGCTTTAAAAGTAACACGATTTCGAAGATTCAATTGGAAGTTGAATTATACGGAAATCACCTTTCCTTTTTGTCAGTTCTAATTACTACTAGACAAAAACTCAGAAGAAAAAACATATCCCGAATACCTACTTTGAAAAGGATATTGAATTATACAGAAATCACTATTTCTTAGTCAGTGTGAATATTGATAAATAAAATTCATTTACAGCAATAGCTCTCAATCTCTAGGTGGACCCTTGAAAGTTTCGGGTTGAAACATTGGTCTCAAACTCCTCATTAGCACTTTTGTTGAATTTATTCAAACGATGTCTCACTCAAACCTCCCTTAAAACTTTACAATTCTTTGGCACTGTATCGAAACAAATCTGTGACAATGACAGATCGTTTGAAACATTCTTACAATTTTACTCTAATTGCAGTCATCGAAATATCATGTAATGAAAGATGAGAATTTCTGAGGAGATATTATGTTATATTTGGTAATGGGAAAGTAGCAAACCAGAATTTTCCTCATCAAATTTTTTTTTTCATATTATAACACAATTTTAAATTTTATATCGAACTGAATAATCAAAGTGATTTGAATGCATCTTAAAATGTCAAAAATCATTCAATTTGAAACATTTTCATTCAACAATGAAAACGAAAATAGCGAAATCTGATAATTCATAAACATCCAGTTGAATGATTTTTGTGAATAACTAACAGTTTCAGAGAAAAAATTGTAGAGATAACCTGAGATATATTTATTTCATGCCATATTCGTGGGTTGGTACGGCTTTACCGTACGGAGAAAGAATCCCTCCATCTCTTCAATTATATATTGTGAAATATTCAAATTTAAAATAAATTATGGAAAATAATGAAAGCACAATTTTGGAAAATGTTGTTTATTAACTGTGAAATAGTTGAATAACATAAAACATAAAATTAAAAATGTTGGAGTGTATATTATGAAATGCAAAAATATAAAAAATAAAATATCAAAGTAAACTGTATAAAAACTGAAATATTCTATTTCTGTGTGCGGTAACAATTATAAACAAATGTTTTAATTTGCATCCAGTTTGTGTCTGTGAATATCTCCTTATTTTCAGAAAGGAATTCAGTACATTCATGTTTTTTTGTGCTTTTTTATTCCTTACATGCTTTTTGAAATATTCCATACCAATTTTTTTCTCTCTTTCACTCCATTTCGTTCTTCTGCCGGCTAAATGATTCAATGTATCGGTTAAAAAATAAAGTTACATACACTTCTTTCTGGAAACTGCACATTCCTCTTCGTCTGAACTATCATTGGTATTACGTTCTGATTGTAATGGCTGACGTTTTCTATTTTTTCCACTATAAATGATCAAATTCGATTTTTTTTTGCCGATTTTTCTGTTTTTTATTTTTTCCTAATCTGACGTTAACATGGAGGATATACACATATAGTTACTTCAAAGCTAGTTCTGGCATCTGAAGTTTCACCCGAACTATTAATACAATCGCAACCGCAGCTGTACGAAGTTGATGGAGGAATGTATTCTGAACCAGAACTTTCAAAATCGATAAATTCTTTCTTGTTCTGAGTCAGATTCACTATTACTTTTGTTTTCTATTTTTCCAGCATATGAAAAATATCAAACTGATGACAAAAATGTTTGTTGAACTCAAAAATCTCTAAATATTGATTCACAATGTAATTTTTGAAAAGGTAATTTTTGACTATTCGTCAAAAAATGTATATTCTAGAGCCATGAAACACAGAAATCGTGGTTCATAAATGTTATAAATTCAATATTGATGTGGTTCCAAATCATCTGTCTCAAACAATTATTGTTAAAGACAATGGTTGCAAATACCAGACTGAACAAATTCCTATGAGGAACTAGATCTTACCAAAAACTCAAGTGAAGTATCACCAAAAAAATTAAAAAATTTCAAAATAATCAACAGAAGGCCAAATTTCTATTTATAGCTCTGTACAGCCCTGTATATCAGGAAAGGATCATTTCCGGGCATACATTTTTCATTTGGAATGAGTTCGTTCATCGAATTCAAAAACACCATGTTCAGAACGGTTCTGAAATTCCCAAAAATTTATTGTTAGTATCACTTTAGAAAGTTTCAGAATAACACGGTTTCCTATCTCCTCTAATCTGGTGTTTTCTATGATATTCTCTAATTAACAACTCTTTTCTCGTATTCAAAAAAAAGTAAGTTTGATGAAAAGATTGATCAACGAAACAAAAAAGAATTGTGACAAATGTTCATAATACAGATGCTCCAATTTCACAAAATTATAATTGAGAATCGAACTTTTCTGCATTATTGTTTTCAACATTTTTGCTCTTCTTGTGCGAGACATAATGTCAATTGAACGAATAACCTCAACACAAGAAATACTTTTATTGTCTCGAAATGCACTGAGAAGCCCGAGGCACGTGAATATAGCTCTCAAGTATAGTACAGAAAAATCATCAATTCTTGCCGCCGTATAATGTACGAAGCATTGTGGGATTCCTATAAACCGCGTTAAATGTCCATACTGTATATAATTATATACATTTACCGGCGCCACTAAAGTGGGCACGAAGCTTGATACACTTACTGTTCGGACCCAAAAGAACACTTTTCTTGATTCATTCCCTTGAACCAATTTTCTACGAGTGAAATTACAAGGAGTATTCTTTTGAGAAACCCTTTCAATCACAAAAAAACAAAAGTGAATCTATTACAACAATTTCGGGATTGTTTTGAGGTATTTTTATGGTACTGATTCCAAATTCAATCACCGTTTAGACCGTGGATATATTATTGAGCCTTTTAGTTAGTAAACAAAAAAAATATACTGTATTTTTGTGGATTCCTGCTGAACTGAAGTCAAGAAATCTGAATTCGCAATATAAATATAGATTTCATCGAAGAGAGAGAATCAAATAGGTTATCTGCCTTTCAGCACAACTCAAAGATGCTGAAATTTCCAATGACACTCATAACACTCAATTTATTTGTCTAGTAAGTTGGTGAAAATGAAAACAGATTGTGTTGCATGGCTTGAATGCTGCAATTTTATATGACATTTTTAGAAATATTCGAACACTTCATGAGATGGTGACAAAATAATTGGAAAAGCTCAATATTCTCCCTAGTTGCAACCTATTGAATGTGGAACAAGAAGATAATGATTGTATTTACGAGATTGAACATCAATTTAATATTATGTCAAGTATGTAGTGAAAGGATGATCAATGGCTCTCTAGTGTCCTTCTCGTCTTCGCCGTCAGGTGCAAAAATGAATAGAGAAATCTAGATATTGCTAAGCTTGGAAGAAGCTATACGTAGTATATGGTTAATTCACTTTATCATCAGGTCCTGTAAGCAAATGTGAAATTCGTAGCTTTTACGACATTGCTGAAGTTCCATGTATATTTTTTTCACGTTTCAAAGTAATACGTCAATTTTTTCCTTCTATAATAAACGAAAACTTTCTAACCAAGACTTTAAAAAAATATTCTAGTAAAGTATGGTATCACAATTTTATTATATGTTTTTCAATCACTCATGCATTTTTTTCAAGTAATAAAAAACCTAAAATCGAATAATTTTACAATTCATGAAAACTGTAGACAAACACAAAATAACTCGTTACCTACCGCTTTGGGCTTTGTATAATGCACGAAATATTGCGGGACTCCTATGAACCGCGTAAACTCTGCACATTATACGTAATAATATACATATACCCGTACCTCCTAACTAATCAGGCTTCATCTAATATTTTAGAAGGATACTGCATTCCATTGAGAAAGTAGTAAACTTGTTCCAAAAAAAAGTTTTTGGCTACATCAATACTTAACAACCTCTTTAATAGTCAAATTATAAAGGGTTAAAGTTGAAAAGAAAACTTACAAAAATCGAAAGTTAATTAAATTTGACAATCTTCAAGTCGTTTCAAAATTGGTATAATTTTGAGAAACCTCATAAGTCAAAATTCATGCCATCCAAAGATTAACACCGTCCTACCTTTTAACATATGATCATTAGCGTTCCCGAAAATAATCTCATGAATATGCGCTCAAAAAAGATGAAATATCTTCTATATATTAAAATTCAGCTTTTTATTAGCAAAATAAATAGGAAATTGAGGTTGAAAAAATAATAAAACTCTGTGAGCATCTGGCCTGTAAATATCTGAAAAAATCCCAATACCGTAAAAATCGACTAATTTTCAATTTATTAAGTTGCAACAAACAGCACCCCATATAGCTAGTTATATTCGGAGATGAGTGAGTGATTCTTCTTCTTCTCAGATATTGTAGTATACTATTAGCTATCCAGCTCAGTATAGCATAACAAAATGTGGATACTAAAAATTCGGAGTTTCGTCTATCTAACGCCTGAATTGTGATACAAAACAAAACGTTTCCCATTGATGCCAAATATACGGGCTTTGTATAATGCGTAGGATCTAATGGGACTCTTATGAACCGAGTAAAATCTGCACAATATATATAATTTTATACAGATCAACTAACGCGCCCCCTACCTGAGACCGCGTGAACCAAAGGTGTATATCTTGAGATGTTTTCCGTCATTACGAAGCCTGGGCTATATTTCGTCTATGAGGTGCCCTACCCTTTCCTAACCGAATAAAAACGATATACACGTGAATTTTTACGAAGCCCCAGACCGGGCTTCACAAAAGTGTATCAGGCTTGGTATAATCGGACGTGTGTAGCGTTTTGGGCTTCGTAATGAGGGTTTATACGTCTATATATATATATATATATATATATATATATATATATATATATATATATATATATATATATATATATATATATATATATATATATATATATATATATATATATATATATATATATATTTGAAAGATGCAACTAATTTTCCTTCATTTTTACAAAAAGGATTTGGAGCTTTATATTGTGACGACTTAAAGAATTAACTGTCTTAATCAAATTTATTTTTAACAATATTTCACTATCACAACTAATTTATATACAACACTTAGTAACTAACGCTTAATTTATCTCCACAATTAGATTCCTTTCTTCAAACGCACGATTCACTTTCTAAGTACAGACTACTCCTTGGGACGAAGAGCGACCTTTTTATATCGTCAACGAACGTTCCGGATCTCTCTGTGGATTTCGGGACCCATCCACACCTTTCTCGCTGTTCCACGATGAGACATGCGTTTGCTGACTGGGACATCGTTCAGGGCCGGCTTCAGATTCATAACATTGCCCCCTTCTTAAAGACGTTTCGCCCCGAAATGTCATTCTTGGCGTGTATCGATACCTGCAGAACTCTCCATATTTGCACTGTGAAGTTCGATGGAAGTAACACTCCACAGTCTTTATGCTCGGTCGTGGAAGATGGTTACCACACACCAAAATCTGGATGCTGCTGGATCTGAAGATCGTTTCCAACATGCTTCTCACAATCCTCCAGTCCAGCCTGTCGAACCCAGGGGCTAATTTCGGGATTGCCAACTCCACGAGATTCTGGTCGAGCATCGTCTCCTTCAGTCTAGTAAGACTTCTCCAGAATCTTCATAGGACGGTTTGTCTCGAGAATGCTTTTTGATCATCAAGTAGAAGATGTTTCTCTGACCCTTCTTCAACTGTAGCACTCCTCCGGCTTCTGGATTCTGTTCTCGTAATGTTTGAAGCCGACCGAATTTCTTGTTGAATACCACAGCGATACCCTTGGACATTTGGAGATCCTCTGCCACGCAGTGAGCCAGTGCGTAATCAACTGGAACCTTGAAAAGGTATCGTGGCCCTTCTCGAGTTACCCTATGTACGACCTTCTGTCCGTTCGAGTATAAGGACATGAATTGCTGGAACGTCATTTCATCCTCTGGTGGTCTGAGGGTGCGAACTTGGTCGTGATGATTTCCAGCATAAGGAGCCAATCTATTAAAATGGACGACCCTAGGCTTTCCTCGAGGTAGCTTATGGATTCGGTAGACGAGGTCATTAATCTTTTTAATGATTTTGTACGGGCCTTTCCACGAGTTCCGCAACTTCGGTGATAAACCACGGCGTCGCTTAGGGTTGTACAGCCAAACTAGGTCACCTGTTTCGAATTCTCCAGCATTCGCCTTGATGTCATAGGCCTTCTTCATCCTGTCGCTGGCACTTCGGATGTTCAGACGGACTCGTTCATGAATGTCGTCTATTATCTGCCGAAGCTTGCTGACATAGTCTTCCCCCGCAGTGTCTTGTTCTGGAGGCGTCCCAAATTTTAGGTCGCAAGGAAGCCGCAGCTCTCGTCCCATTATAATACTGGCAGGGGTTTGGCCGGTTGACTCGTGCACTGCCGAACGATAAGCCAGCAGGAACAGGTGGAGGTATTGGTCCCAGTCTCTTTGATGGTCAGAGACTACCTTGGACAAGTGGCAGTTTATAGTCTGATTCATTCGTTCCACCATTCCATCGGACTGTGGATATAAGGCTGTGGTTCTGGTCTTTCGAATGTCCAACAGTTTACATATTTCTTGGAACAGGTTGGACTCAAAAGGACATATCCATTCCTTTACCAGGACGTCAGCTACGGTAAAGGCTTCCTGGTTGGGCAGGGCATAGGCTTCTGCCCACTTGCTGAAATAGTCCATGGCTACCAGGATGTATTTGTTTCCATGGTCGGACTCTTGGAACGGGCCGGCGATGTCGATGGCGATTCTCTCGAAAGGACTACCCACGTTATACTGGCGCATTGGAGATTTCGGTCGTATCCTAGATCCGTTACTGGCAGCGCATACAGCACACTTTCTGCACCAGTCCTTGACGTCGACTTGACAATTAACCCAGTAAAACCGTTGTCTTACTTTCTGGAGGGTCTTCGTTACTCCCAGATGTCCTCCAGTGACTCCATCATGTATTTCTTTGAGCACCTGCCGTCGTCTGCTCCTGAGTACCACTGTCTGGTGCCTTTCTTCCGCACCGTCTTCAGACTCCAACACCCGCTTCAGAACCCCGTTTTCCAAAGTAAGGAAGTTCCATTGTGCCCAGTAGGACTTGACCACTGGCGAATAAACTGCTACGTCCTGCCACAATGGTCTTCGATTACTTTTCTTCCATCCGGTGACTAAACCAAGATCTGGGTCTTTCTCTTGGTCTTCCTGGATCTTATTATCCTTTCAGTTGTCGTCTACATCTTTTGTTCTACAATTAGCTGCTTTCTTCTCTTCTGCTCGTCGACAATGTGAGCAGTCATCGGGGCAAAGTCTCCGTGATAGGGCATCTGCGTTTTTATGGCTAGTCCCAACTCGATGTTCTATTTCAAAGTCAAATTCTTGTAATCTCTCAATCCAACGCGCTACTTGGCCCTCGGGATTTTTGAACTGCAGAAGCCATTTGAGAGCTGCATGGTCCGTTCTCAATAGAAATCGTCTTCCATACACATATTTGAAGAAATGCTCTACACCTTTGACTACGGCCAACAGCTCTCGCCTGGTGACACAGTAATTACGCTCGGGTTTACTGAGCGTTTTGCTGAAGTAGCCAATAACTTTCTCCTGTCCATTCTGGATTTGAGAAAGGACTGCTCAGAGTCCCACGTTGCTGGCGTCCGTATCCAAAATGAACTTCCCGTCAGGTAGGGGATAGCTCAAAACAGGGGCGTTGATCAAAGCTCTTTTCAACTTCTTGAATGAGTCTTGGCATTCCTCAGACCACTGGAACTGGATCTGTGAGGCGCGTCAACGGTTTGGCAAACCCCAGCACATATCGGCGGTAGTAGGTGCATAAACCAAGGAAGCTCCGAAGCTGATGTATATCTTTTGGGATGAGCCAATCCTTAACTACTTTGATCTTTTGTTCGTCTACCGCCACTCCTTCCCCAGAGACAACGTGGCCAAAATAACGAACTTCTTTCTGCAACAGATGGCATTTCTTGGGACTAAGTTTCAATCCAGAACTCCTCAAACGCATCAATAGCTCCTCCGGATTTTTTAAGTGATCGTCGAACGATTTTCCGACCACGATATATCGTCGAGATACACTAGACACGTCTTCCACGAGAGCCCTTTGAGAACCGTTTCCATCAATCTCTCTAAGGTCGCTGGGGCATTACAAAGCCCGAATGGCATAACCGTGAACTGCCACAATCCTGAGCCGATGGTGAAAGCAGACTTTTCTCGATCTTCTGTGGCCAATTCAACTTGCCAATATCCACTCTTCAAATCCAAGGTCGAAAAAATTGTGGAGCCGGCTAGCGTGTCTAGGGTGTCATCGATTCTTGGAAGAGGGTAGCTGTCTTTCTTTGTCACGTGATTTAGTTGGCGATAATCCACACAGAACCTTGTCGAGCCGTCCTTCTTCTTCACTAACACGACTGGGGAAGACTAGGGGCTCTCAGAAGGTTCGATGACTCCTTCTTTTCCCATATCGTTGACTATCTTATCTGCCTCTTTCCTCTTGGCAAGAGGGAGTCTTCTGGCTGATTGCTAGATTGGTCAGGCATTCCCAGTGCCGATTCTATGCTGAACCACATTCGTTCTGCCGCCTTTTTCTTCTCCAATGTCGAAGATTTCCTGGTTCTTCTTGACTAACTCCCTCAATTTCGATCGGTGAGTTGATGGTATGTCTTTGGAGGAAATGTCAATTAACTTCTCCAACTCTTTAGGCAAGTTGTTAGCTTGGCTAACTGAACTGCATACACTCCATATGACAGAGGAAATGGACGAACAGTGCCCCAGCATTGTACCCTTCTTCGAGGTCACGGGAAAGTAGTTGACATTCATGACCTTGACTGGCACAACTTCATCAACACGCAACAGGGTCTTCTCCAGTGCGATTCCTCGTCCAATTTTCTCGTCATGTACCTTGGGCTCGAACATTACCACATTCCCGCTGCTAGCACCACCGTCCAAGCGAGCCTCTAGTATGGTTTCAACCCTCTCAGGTACACGTCTTCGGCCAACAGGACTCTAATCATCTCTTCGTTTCTTCCAGGAAGCACCAGCTCTTCTTCGCCGTTTTGAAAATTCAGCTCGAACCCTCTGGAATTCATTATGTCCATTCCAATGATCGCATCGTCCTCGATGTCCGCCACCAATGCACGATGTTTCAATTTTGTGCTGCCCAACACCAATTCAATTGGTAGTTCTCCAAGTACATTAGCTGGCTCCCCTGTTGCAGTGCGTAACTTCCAGCTTGACGGTTCAATTCTTGCCGGTGTTTTGGCAGAGGTTGGCCCGAGAATGGTTCTCGTCGCACCTGTATCTAGCAACATGGTGCAAGGCTCGTTGTTGATGAGGCCGTCTACGAAAACACCTTTCTCTTGTCGTTGGAGAACGGCAACATATGCGTTTTTTACGGGGGCTTGCTGGGTACAGGTCGACGATTGCCCCTTCTCATCGAGCCCCTCTAGTTTTCCTGATTTGGTGTCGATTCTTTGAAAGCTGGACATTTGCTACGCACATGTCCAATTTTCCCACAGTTCCAGCATCTTATATTTTTCCTCTCAGGCAAAACTTCTTTCATTACTTTTCTGGTGATGCCTCCATGGACAAGTGCCTCCATATCTGCAGGCAAGTAGCAGATTACAGCCGGTTCTGGGTCTCCCCCCACCACTATGACGTATTAATTGCTTTTTTTTGTTGTTGTTTAGTAACATCAAGGCGATGTGACCTTGAAGGGTCTGATGCAGGGATTGTTCAGATTTTTTTTTTCATATGAGATTTTTGAGTGTGTGTATGTGTGACATAGTGACGTAATTACATTTGATTGGTGTGTGTGTGTGTGTGTGTGAGAATGCACGGTACAGGGTTTCATCATGTGCTTGTCTTGGTACAAACATACGTCTGCATACTTCGAAGATCCTTCAAGTAATGAATGTTCCATCGGTGTGAGTCCACCAAGTTAGTAGTGGTGTGACGTCACAGCATCATCCGTCCAACGGTAAGAGAGCAAGATGTTCACTCCACGACGTGTGGCTGAGTAATGCGTATTCATCGGTCTGCCCTCACCTCTCCCGAAGCGATGAAGGTTGTGACGTAACGCATCGCTCTAGCCCCGCTATCGATGGTGACACCACGGCAGCCGAGGACCGTCTGCCTAACGTCTACCCTCTACGAGAGCGCAACGACCACTGCCTCTTCGTTATCGCATTCAGTTGAGAGGTAATCTTGGCGCATGTAGTTGAGAAGTGGGGTTGGCTATGACGTCTTGACGGGTCCTATCAGAGTGTATTTAAGAAGCGGACGAGTGTTGGTTATGTCAGTTTACAACAAGTGAGTTAGTGAGAACTATTATATAAAATGTATTACTGTGACTGTGGTAAATCATTCACTCGTAGTGATAATCTTCGTCGGCATCAGCTCCAGAGTTGCCAAGGAGGACCTGCTGTGAAACGGATGAGAGTGGACAATGCAACACCAATGTATACTTGCAATTGCTGTAATGTGACAATTCCTATGACACAAGTGAACTCTCACCGAAGAACCATGAGTCATAAAAATAATGCATGTGTTCAATTGTCTGAAGGTGTTCAAATGATAACGAATGCATTCAATTGCCGCATTGCTACGTACAGGGTTGAGAGTTCGATTGTATCCACTGACTACATGTCATTTTTCAATGAGATTAGGCAGAAGGTCATTGAATTACTGGAATCGGCCATCAGGATCCATAAAAGCATCAAGGTGAATATGGAAGTTTTTGGGAATTATATTCTTCAGACTCAAGATTCGATGGACACGAAGTCATTTCATTTCCAAAATAAAATAGTGGACCAATCTTCAGATTTGAATGCTGTTTTTGATGGATTCCGTGATGTAATTGTGGCTCAAACGACTGAATTCCAGGAACGTGACTCAGGTAATATTTTTTTTTGTAAATTCCAACGAGATTGAGTAGTAATATTTATTTTTTTGTAATTTAGGTTGGACTTGTGAAAAAATACTATTTCTCAAAGTCAATATTAATAAATACATCCCACTGGAAAGACGTTCATATGTGAAGCTGCCTGAATGCATTGAATGGAGGAAAGCTGTCGTGAATGTTCGTAACGAAGATCAACACTGTTTTGCTTGGGCTATAACATCAGCATTATATCCTGCAAATGGTAGAGTGTCCGAAGTTACGTCATATCCACATTTTTCCAATGTTTTAGATGTCACAGGTATGGATTTTCCGGTTAAAGTTAATAATAAGAGTATTGAAAGATTTGAAGATAGGAATGATATTTCAATTATTGTTTACGGTTTAGAGAGTAAATTTGATAAGGGTAAAGTGAAGTATGATGTGATTGGTCCATTGCGATACTCACAGAGAAGACTCCGGAGACATGTCAATTTGTTACTTATAACTGATGACTCCAGCAATAGTCACTATTGTTGGATCAAAGATCTTTCAAGATTAGTTTCTAGTCAACTATCAGCTCATGATCACAAAAAATGTTTTTGTGATGGATGTTTGTTATATTTTTCCAGCGAGAGATTGCTTTTACGTCATAAGATAAATGATTGTAATCTCGTTAGTACAACAACACCAACCACCAATTTTATGATCAATAAATATGGTCGGATGGTTGCGGAAAATAAATTAATGTTTGAAAATTTTGAGAGACAAATGAGGTTACCATTTGTAGTATATGCTGATTTTGAATCAGTACTTGAACCGATTCACGTGAATGAGCCAAATCCAGAAAGTTCATACACGATTAAAACATTCAAACATGCTCCATATTCATTTGCTTATCTGATAAAATGTTCATATAACGATGATTTGTCAAAATTTGTTACATATAGGGGTGTAATGCAGATCAGAAATTTGTGAGTAGCATTGCAGATGATTTGAAAAAGATATATGAAAATCATCTCAGATACCCTATCCAATGGATGCACAAACCCTCGAAGAAGAGGAACAATTTGCTGCAGCCAGAACTTGTGGTATATGTAATAAACCATTTATTGATGGTGAAGTCAAAGTTAGAGATCATTGTCATGTTACAGGAAAGAAAAGATCACATGCCGCTCATTCCAAATGTAATTTGAATTTCAAAATCCCTAACTTTGTACCTATTATTTTCCACAATTTAAGGGGCTATGATTGCCATTTATTCATAAAAGAATTGTATAGGAATAAAGAGAAAGTTGATGTCATCCCACAAACAAAAGAGAAATACATATCTTTCACTAAGCATCTCTTCACACACACCTATATCGATAAAGATGGTAAGGTTAAGAAGAAATATCTTAAAATGAGATTTATTGATAGTTATAAATTCATGACTAATTTGTTGGAGGAGTTGGGTGCTAACTTGACCTCTGATCAATGTTTGGTGATGCATAAACATTTCCCACAAATTGAGAAATTCAATTTGATGAGGCAGAAAGGTGTATTTCCATATAGATTCGTTGATGACATTGACAAATTGAATTATCCATCACTTCCAACAAAAAATCAGTTTTATGACAAACTCATTCGTGAACACATATCAGAAAATGATTATGATAGGGCTAGAAATGTGTGGAATTTATTCGAGTGTCAGAATTTGGGTGAATACTCTGATTTGTATTTGAAGTCGGATGTATTGCTATTATGTGATATTTTTGAAAACTTTCGCACCACAACTTTGGAGATTTATAATTTAGATCCAGCACATTATTACACTGCACCTGGATTATCTTGGGATGCTATGTTGAAGTATACGAATATTGAATTGGAATTACTAACTGACATTGATATGATGGAATTAGTCAGTGTAGTGAGCGGAAACATATAGCAAATAATAAATTTTTACCAAATTATAATCCCAATGAACCTTCCACATTGATTACATATTTAGATGCAACGAATCTATACGGTCATAGCATGTCACAACCTCTACCAACAAGTGAATTTACATGGTTGACACCTAATGAAATTCTTAACCTTGATGTGATGAATGTGAGTTCTGATAGTCCGTATGGGTATGTGTTTGAAGTGGACATTCATTATCCACAAGAGTTGCATGATGAACATTCTGATCTTCCATTTTTAGTTGAAAAATTAATACCACCTCGTACACAATCGAAAATTCCCAAATTAATTCCAAATTTGAATGATGAAAGAAAATATATTGTTCATTATAGAAATCTACAGAAAGCCATCAAAAATGGTTTGATTGTAATGAATACATATAGAGTATTGAAATTCAAACAATCACGTTGGATGAAATCCTATATAGATCTCAATACTGAAATGCGTAATAGGTCTAACAACAAATCTGTTAAAGATTTCTATAAACTAATGAATAATGCGATATAAATATGGAAAGACAATGGAGAATGTAGATAACAGAATTGATGAATTTCCTTCAAACAACACACAATCAAACAACAAACAATTACCTTCAAACAACAGAATTGATGTTAGACTCGTTACACATTGGGAAAATATAAAGAAAAATATAGGTGCCAGCACTTTCATATCCAGACCAAATTTCAAAAATTGTTCAATTTTCACAGAAAATTTCGTTGCCATTCAATTGGGTAAAGTTAAAGTCCATTATGATAAACCATTATATTTGGGATTTTCTATATCAGAATTATCAAAAACAGTCATGTACGACTTTTTCTATGGATGCATCAAACAACACTTTGGTGAAAATGTCTCTTTACTGTACACAGATACCGACTCACTCATTTTGAAAGTAAATACAGAAAATTTTTATGAATTCATGAAAAGTAACATAAGTAGGTTTGATACATCCAATTACAGTATAGTTAACCAATTCAATATTCCAGTTACAAGTTCAATCTTGGGTAACTTCAAAGATGAATTTCCGAATGATCCAATCATGAGTTTTTATGGTACAGGTGCAAAAGCGTATTACGTGAAATCCGTTGATGGTGAATTTAAAAAAGCCAAAGGGGTTAAACGATCAGTTATAAAGAATGAATTGACATGTGAAGATTATCAAAAAATCGTTGAACATGGTGGTATGATATTTAAAAAGATGAATTCGTTTAGAAGCGTGTCGCATGATATGTACACTGAATTGAAGAATAAAGTTGCATTATCATACCATGACGATAAACGATTTATCATTCCGAATACTACCCACACTCTTCCTTGGGGTCATAATGATATTGAATTTCATCAAAACGATCCAATATATTGGATAACCAATATAATTCAACAATCACAATCTCAGGAGACTCCATTGGATCAATTGATTAATTTATTATCTGCCGAGATCAATGATTGAAATATCATTCAATATCTTCAAAACCGGAAAATTCAATATTGATATTTATGTAGCCATTTACAATTAATAATATATGACAGAAGTTATGTGATATTAATGTATTATGTACATATGTATATGTATTACTGTAATGAATATAAAATGATTAAAATTTTATTTGTATTATTTCTATTTCCCGAACCAATTACTGCAATATATAGTATAATGTAAATGAAAGGAATATCAGTTTGAAAAGAATCATCGTGGGTGTACAATGTCTGAAACAATCGATAAATTTGGCAGAAAAAGAAAATGGGGTGGTAATGTCATCCGAGGTCCACCCGGCAATGAATTTGTATTAACAAAAGATGGTCATTATGACATGCAAAGAAAAATATTGAAAAATACAAGCGAACCGATTGACAAGAGTGATTGTATAACTGTATCATATCTTGAGGGGAAATTAACGGAACAAAGGAGGTTATACTTCTAGCCCTACAAGCTGCAATACAATCCACAATAGGCAATATTGCTCGCGATGCCCGTCAAGCATTTGACGATAAAATTGCAGAGGCTCGGATAACTTTCACTCGTAAATTTGACAAACTTACAAATGATGTAGACATAAAAATGTCTGACATAACAGCGTCTACAAATAAAAAATTTGATGCTATGTCAAACATAACAGCGACTACAATGAAAAAGTATGATGTACTGAAAGAGAGAGTTGAAGTTTTGGAGGAAAGCCATAAAGTCAGGCCATCAGGTGGACTGGGATATCCAGGACTGGACATTGATTCAAATGTTAGAATAATAGAACCAAAACCAACAGATGATGTATTAATTGAACCAACATGGTAAATTTAATCCCGCGTTAGGTTAGATTAGGTTAATACATACTGTAGGTTAGGGTCATACATAGGTTAGGTTAGGTGTTAGGTTAGGTTAGGTTAATACTTACAATATGTTAGGTTAGGTTAGATTAGGTTAGGTTTGGTTGATACATACTGTAGGTTAGGGTCATACATACTTAAGGTTAGGTGTTAGGTTAGGTTAGGTTAGGTTAATACTTACGATAGGTTAGGTTAGGTTAGATTAGGTTAGGTTAGGTTAATACATACTGTAGGTTAGGGTCATACATACGTTAGGTTAGGTGTTAGGTTAGGTTAGGTTATTATTTACGGTAGGTTAGCTTCACACATACGTTAGGTTAGGCTAAGGTAGGTTCACACATACGTTAGGTTAGGTGTTCGGTTAGATGTTACGTTGGGAATGAATGGTGAAAGCATTCAGCGCGCGCGCAAAGTGCGTTGATTTCAAGGTCAATCTCCACTCCATCGACTCCAACACCTTCTTCAACTCCAACACCTTCTTCAAGTATCACTTCCTCTAGCGGAATGTTGACATCCTCATCATCTGTCTCGTCTATCCAATTATTAGTATCAATAGCAGATATTCTGTTTAATGCAGCAACTATTTTTTGAGTATTCATCTTAACGTTTTCTCACAGATGCTGAGTGAATGAATGAACTCTAGGTTTGCAAGTCGACTTATATAGGTAGTGGTGGTAGTGCGACTCCCACTTGACTCGTTTGGAGTGGAAGAGAAGGAGAAGTTATCCCACTATCCTTTCACATGATGTTGATTTGTATAAATAGAGATCGTGGGTATAGGAGAGAGCATTCAGAGTTTCTGTAAGTCATCTCTTGATATTTCTAATCGAATTAGTAAAATGCCGTTTCCAAAAGAGTGGAATGAAAAACCAAAAGTGTGTGTCTACCCAATGATGATTGCTGGGGCTATTGTGTGCTACTTTTGCCAAATAAGTAGACCTAAGGATTCAATCAATCCATGTACTGGTATGTGTAGTGATTGTGTGTCGCGGATTCAACTATCGCCTCCTTCTCGTCCGCCGAAGCGAACAAAATCGGATTATCGTCAACAACAGTTACAGTTAATAATATAGGTATCTGTAGAAATATTTGTAGTACATGTGCTGCCGTTCCAGCTCCACTACAACGTTGTTTGCGTTGTGATACATATTCCATGAATTGTTGGAATCATGTATGCAATACATGTAGAAGTACTTGGGATCTGTGTGAGAAGGTTGGTCAACTCTACGCAAATAGGAGAATTCATTTTTTTCAATGTTGGTGTCTGACGCATGAGCAACAAATATTGAGGAATAGAGCCAAAGAACGTTCCACATCCACAGAGACATATTAATATTTTTTATTATCGTTATTATATATATATATATATATATATATATATATATATATATATATACAGGGTGTCCCTGAACTTCCTCTTTTCTCTGGGGAATGTATAGATGGGGTCATAATATTACCAGTACTTCATATAACTTTTTTTCCTAAAAGTCTTCGTAACCAAGTTACGGGCCCTCGAAGTTACAAAATGAAAAATGTTTTTCTTTGATAACTTTTCAAGTGAATATTCAAAATCATCCAAATTTCGGTAATTGACTAAACAAATGAATTCCGTCGATGAGCTTTCATGCAGGAGTCAGTTGTTTTGCTACAAAGTCAGGAACGGACTACCCCCGATGGTCCACACCCCAAAACTTTGAAATGACAGATATTTTTCAATATTTTTCAACAAAATAAGGTTACTTGGACAATTTTATGAATAAAAGTACTCGTGTGGAAAGTCGATCGGAGCAACGAGTCTTGATAAAAATGTAGTTCTACTCGACGACATCAAACCCGCTCGTCCACCATTATTTGAAATGAATAATTATCAAAGCAGAAATAATAATGATAACGTTAATTCAACAACATTTATAACAGGAATAATACAAAGTATGCTAAAATGAAGTCGTAAACAAAAAGTACAGTACCTATATGGAAGTTTAAGTCACAATTGTGATAGCAGATATTTTTTCAAAAGAAATATCAAGTTCTGTAGATTCGTGGTGTTTTTAAACTAACAAGCTACTCTACTATGAAATATCGAATTCATTCCATATTTTGTATGTACATAATGTGTGGAATAATCACGTTTCGTGTTGATCAGTTATCTGAATCTCATGAAACTCAACATTCGAATGTTTCAAATTCTTCTTCACAGCTAAACTGTTGAGGAGTTTCACTGATAATTATAATTTTATGGGAGAAATTCTTTAACACGAATCTAAATTTAGCTGAAAAAACGCACATCGGAAAAATATTTACTATACTAATAAAAAGCAAACGAATGAACTACAAAAACGGCTGCACATGATCAGGTGAAAAATATCCAGGGAATAATTATGTTCCATTTCTTTCACAGATGTTGACAAAAAAACCTTTTAGAAAGTTTTGATAAAAAATGAGAAACTGGAATGCGATTTTGTTTTGTTGAGTGGTGCGTTGTCATATGACTATCATTGTATTGTCAATATTCTATAGGATATTTTGAATTTTTTTGATATGGCCGAACAGTTTACATTCAATGAATATGCATATATGCATGTATTTTATGGACGAGCATTTTGTAATGCTGCAGAAGCTCGTCATCTGTATTCCGAGCATTTTCCCAATCGAACGGTACCGTCAAGAGAAACATTCGAGCGTGTCGATCGCAGCTTGAGGGAGACAGGTATGTAATAATTGATAATTAATTTGAGCACGTTGTTTTATTTCGATATTATTGTAGGTACAGTTTTGCCAAAACGAAGTGGTGAGGGCGCTCCTAGGACTGTACGTACCGTTGTATTGGAGGAAAATATTTTGGAAGCCGTCGCTGATGATCCATCAATGAGCATCAGAAATCTATCAGAACAGTTCCATACATCCAAGTCCACTATTAATAGAATAATTAGGGAACAACTGCTCCACCCATTTCACATCCAGAAGGTACATGCCATGACACCTCAAGATTTTCCAGCACGACTGGAATATGCAATTGGTTCATTGATAGGTAAAGAGAGGATATGACTTTTATTAATCGAGTTTTATTCACTGATGAAGCAAGTTTCAGTAGAGATGGAATTATCAACTCTCATAATCTCCATATATGGGCCGAAGAAAATCCCCATGGGATATTGCAAACCAAACACCAACGGAAATTCAACGTGAATGTTTGGGCTGGTATCATAGGAAACCATCTTATAGGACCATTCGTTCTACAGGACCGATTGAATGGAGAACGTTATTTGGAGTTCATTCAGAACGATTTGAATGGACTCTTGGAACATGTTCCATTGCAAACCCGAAGAGATATGTGGTTTATGCATGATGGCGCTCCTCCTCATTTTAGTTTGATTGTGCGTGACCATCTGAACCATATTTTCCACAATAGATGGATTGGTAGAGGTGGGCCATATTCATGGCCATCGCGGTCTCCGGATTTTAATCCATTGGATTTCTTTCTGTGGGGGCATCTAAAAAGCCTTGTTTACGCTACACCTATTCACACAAGAGATGCATTGTTGAATAGAATACATTACATTGTGAAGCCATACGAAACGACCCTGGAATGCTATTTCAAGTACAGAGAGGGTGTCTTCGCAGACTAAGAAAATGTATAGAGAGAGAAGGTGGTCATATCGAGCAGTTTCTTTAGCGGATTTTTCATTTTCTGTTTGCTCTTGAGGCTCTTGAGTTTCGTTAGTTAAACGTGTTTGCATTATAAAAATTCGTTATGAACATTTTACCTTATCATTTCCATTTTCCTTAAAAACTAATATTTTCAAATAATGGTAGACATCTCAGGATAAATGTTGTTGAATTAACGTTATCATTATTATTTCTGCTTTGATAATTATTCATTTCAAATAATGGTGGACGAGCGGGTTTGATGTCGTCGAGTGAAACTACATTTTTATCAAGACTCGTTGCTCCGATCGACTTTCCACACGAGTACTTTTATTCATAAAATTGTCCAAGTAACCTTAATTTGTTGAAAAATATTGAAAAATATCTGTCATTTCAAAGTTTTGGGGTGTGGACCATCGGGGGTAGTCCGTTCCTGACTTTGTAGCAAAACAACTGACTCCTGCATGAAAGCTCATCGGAGGAATTCATTTGTTTAGTCAATTACCAAAATTTGGATGATTTTGAATTTCACTTGAAAAGTTATCAAGAAAAAACATTTTTCATTTTGTAACTTCGAGGGCCCGTTACTTGGTAACGAAGGTTTTAGGAAAAAAAGTTATATGAAGTACTGGTGATATTTTGACCCCATCTATACATTCCCGAGATGAAAAGAGGAAGTCCAGGGACACCCTGTATATATATATTTTGAGTTTATTTGTATTATTTTCTCACATTTAAAAATACATGCATGCAACACAAAGTTTTCCTCTTGAATGACTGAGATTGTTACATGCGTGAATAGTTTAGTGAAAGAGCGCATGTGCCAGTTGATGAAAGAGCGCATGCGCTAGTTTTTTTCTTCTATAAATGGTGAGGTCTCAGTAACATCATCACCTTTCTATCCATATTTATTGCTATCACATATCATTCCTCAGACCTTAATAATCATTATCATGAGCTATATGCCGCTACTGATTGCTGAAGATGGTTCACTTCACATACTTATAATTGAAATGAAAACAATAATGAACTTTAATATAACTTTATTCATAAATACACTATTAGATACATTTAAACTATATTTGATTCATCAATCCAAGAATTTTGTTCGCTAGGAAGGCCTAACCACTTTACATATACTTTATTTTTTCTTCTCTTAAACACCTTCTCAATCAGATATACGTCAGGATTCTCGGTTCGTAATAACTCTTCTTCGTAAAAACATCCTCTAATCGGTTGTTCATTCATATCTTCAAGATTTTAAGTCGTTGGGATGGTTTTATTAATTTTAACAATCTTGAAGTGCTCCATGGTAAAATTCGCAGTGTAAGACTTCTCAAAAATATTTTTGTATTTGCTTATACGTATAATATCATTCAATTGGAATTTGGGTTTACTTTGTTTTCCTCCAATTCCATTGATACCTTTGAATTTCAATTTTGTTGTTGAATCAACATTGATGGGTGCCATACATATTGTACGATGAACTTTATTGTTATATCTACTAGTTATAATTGGAAGAATATCAAAGCCATTTGTGGTGACCTCTCATCGAAAATTCCTTGTACAGCCATGCCTTTATTGTACGAATCGCTCTTTCTGCTATAGCTGCCTTCTTTGTGCTGAATGTTGAATAATGATCGATTTTATATTCTTGCATGAGAGATGAAAAGCTTCTATTGAAAAATTCTTTGCCTTGATCGCTTTGTATATGTTTGGGGGATAATTTGGCTTCCTTCAGTACATATTTCATTGCATTAGTTATTGTACTACCTGTTTCATCTTTAACTGGCACAGTCCACAGATAATTTGAGTAACAATCAATTACTACAAGTATATATCGGTATCCTTTATTACTTTTTGCATAAGGTTGTAGTTCAGCTAGATCCATTTGCCATAGATCTGCAAAACCTTTGATGGTGGTTATTCTTCTACGAAAATTACGTCTTGCAGGTCTATGTAATTCATTAACAACTTGTCGTTTGATATCACTTATTTCATTCGTCATTCTATTTCAATATGATTAAAGAGGAAAAAGTGATAATGTTACTGCACTGAATGATGATGTGACAGTGATCATTACTTATAGATATATATTAATATATTATACCTTCTTCACGTAATTCTTCAATTATTGAAATTATTTCATTACCATGTCCGGTATGCCCAGTTGACTTTGAAGCTATCAATAGTCGTAGGCGAGCAACTAACTCTTTCGGTGAATTCCAGTACACATAATTCACAGGTTTAGAATTATATATTTTCTCCATTTTCACTCGTTTGAGTGCTCCACCAATTTCACTTCTACTTCTTATTGGATATTGTCGTGAGTCTAATAGTGGTTTGATAACTTCACGAAATTTTTTAGAATTTGTATTTTAAAACCATTCTTCAGATGATATTGTTTATATGGAGCATTCGTTATTTTCAATATTTTGGAATATACTTGACGAGTTTCTTTATTATCAACATCTTGTGGATTCTTCAGAAAGATCATATCATACAATTCTGGACTACCTGCGCATTCATATTTTTTCACTTTTTTAGCATCCCAAAATGAAATGTTTCCATCTTTGAAATGCACCACTGGACTTCTCATTTTCAGCTTTTGTGTAATAGGATCCATACGTACGCCAAATGTTCCATCATATGCTGGATTTCTAGATTTTACATTATTCAAATGTTTCATCAAAACATCTTCACCACTTTCATTCATATCAGGTGAGGTGTCAGGATCCGAGGAATCGATGTGGGACGATGATGGTGTTTCGAATAGAGTGTTCTCATATCGTCTTGAAGTGTGCTCGTGTCACTATTCACAGATGATACCCTAGCAAAAGATTGTTTTCTTCCTATTGGAGTACTCATGGGATAATTTGAAGTAGATTGAACAGTTTCATGATTTGTGTGATAACACTGGTGATTTAGAAGTAGCGTTTGATGATTCAATGATGAAACAATGACACATTCAATGATTTCATTATGGGCTCATACAATCTTTCAAGTGTCGTACGATTTTCAATATTATCATTCTTGATAGAGTTGAATTTCTGCCTGACAGCTTCTGTTGTCTCTACTAGTTGACGTTTCAAATCCATTTCATTGTTTTTATTTTCAGAATCGTTTTTTGTATTCATAATGCCCTTTTTAAAATTAAAGCTCTATTCGCTGATGAAGTGACCTCTACAATATTCAGTGATCGAATAAGTTCCAAAAACAAGATCATGGGTATATAAAACTATCGAATCCTTTGCGATATCTACCTTCATCTATTTTTCTATCCTTATCAATGACTAGAAATCCATATTGGTCCTCCCAGCATTTAACACACATCAATTGGAATTGTTTGAATGTTACATCGGGTGAAACATAATCTGAATAAATGTGATGTAAATTCATCTCATCTTGTTTGAACATTATAATGAAATTGGTATTGTCACGCACTAACTGTTTGGGTACCCATGAATATGTCTGTGCTAGATAAAAACAATCAACATCCTTATGACGTCCCATACAGAAATATGATCTAATATTATCTTGCTTTTCACATATCATATCATCGAAAATGAAAACAGAATTAGGCTTAGCGTCGGAGGGTTCCACTATTTCTGCATTATTGCTGAATGTATAAAAACCTAATCCTTTTATAGTGTTCCAAAACACTTCGCAAGTACTGATATTTAGGTTGATTTAGTGATTTCGAATAGAGATACACATTTCTAAATCTCAGTCCTTGTGGATGTGTTAATAGTGATATCATTGCATTCGTCTTTCCACAATTTGAAGGTCCTATAATGAGTCCTCGAACTGATGATGGAAGTAGTGGACCATGTCTGAATACCTTTTGTCCATTCAATCCACACCCAAATTTCTCATCTAGATTATCTACAGTAAACTATTCTTTCTGTTTTACAATGCGCATCGTGCCGTGGTTGGAGACTATATAAATGTTATTAGCTTATCCATTTCAATGTGTACCATCAAACGATACGGACGTATTGAAAGTGATCGTAAAATTAAAAGAGGTTGTGTTTTGTTAATGATTTAATAAAAAAATTCCTTTCGAATTACATCTACCGGAGGTTGTCAATACTGTGGACCGGGTAAAAAATTGAAACAACGTTTAGCTCGTAACGATCCTGGAATCAATAAATTAGATATTGAATGCAAAAAACACGATATTCAATATTCTAAGCATCCATACGACATTTAGCCGACAAAGAACTTGAATACAGCGCTTGGGATAGGGTTAAATCGAAGGACGCGAGTATTGGGGAAAGATCAGCTGCATTACTTGTCACCAACATTATGAAAGCGAAAAGACATATGGGCATGGGTTGTAGTACCAATAAGAAAAAATGTAAGAGGAAACAAACGAAGAAAAATAAAATTAGAAAAGTTGCATTTGGTGCTGGGATAGTAGTCCATAAAGTGCGAAATGTATTGAAGAAAGCTGGTGGGAATCAATTTGTCTAATAATAGCAAAAAAGCGATCACTGTGGGATTGCAGGCAGCACGTAAATACCTCAAAGCTGCCGGTGGAAAGAAGAAAATCCGCACACCACGCATAATTCCTGTTCCCAAGATCGGTGGTCTTTTACCATTAATACCAATTTTTGCTGGACTATCCGCACTAGGAGGTTTGGCGGGAGCCGCTGCTGGTATTACCAAGGCCGTGAATTCAGCAAAAGCCAGCAGAGCGGCTTTAATGGAAGCCAATCTTCACAATAAAACCATGGAGGCTGTAGCATTAGGCAAACGCGGAAGTGGAATATATCTCAAACCATACCGTAAAGGTTTAGACTATAATTTAAACCATACAAAGCCACAAACAAAACAAAAAACTAATTGAACCCCTACCTCAGAGACCTCTTACTGATCTCGATCTCAGTTATTATGCACAAAAAATGAAAATTCCACATTTTTGTGGTTGTTTTATGCGTGATAGATTACCATCTTCAGGTCCAAAACAAAACGAGACAGCTATTGTTAATTTAGATGGAATAAGTGGACCAGGAACACATTGGGTGGCATATAAAAAATGTGGGAAAGAAGTCGCATATTTCGATAGTTTTGGAGATCTACCCCCACCATTGGAATTGACTCGATTCTTTCGAAAATGTTCGAATGTAAAAATCAAATATAACTATGATCGACAACAGAAATTTAATACAGTTCTCTGTGGTCACTTGTGCTTGCAGTTTCTCTCTAAATAATTTGCCAAATAAAAATGGATTCAACACCAAAACTGGATCGGGAGGCTATCAAGGGAATGGGGTTTTCACTTAGAATGTTTTCAAAATATGGTACCTTGAAAAAAATGGATAAAGTGATGCTTGCAAATATGCCTAAGGAAGTGATACTTGCATGTGTTGCACATAAGATTGCATATGTTTGGGAAAAGTTGCCTAAGCATCTGCAAGATGACATCGATATAATGAAACATATATATTGTTATGAGCACCACCACGATCAAAATTCAGATTCGGATGTCAATGATGGTCCTTTACCTCGAAAATTTATGTGTTGTATTTGTAATATAGAGGATGTGAATATTGGTATCAATAAAAATGATACTTATTACAATTACAACACCTTCTAAAAAGTGTAAATTGTCTCAAATGTGCTGTTGCTGTGTACAATAATAAATTGAAATGTGTTTCAAAATATTCATCAGTCATGTCACGAAAGTTCGAGCTACAAGCTGTCGGGACAAGTGTCTTGAGTGCGGATTTTTTTCCACCAATTGAATTGGATAGGAATAGTCGTTATGGATTAGGACTTTGGGGATTCTATGGATGCAATACAATCAATAATATAACTGAAGCTAATAACTTAGTTAGTTTTAGAATCAGTAATGACAACTCATCGATACCCCAAAAGTTGATAATTGAAATTCCATGTGGTGCTTACGAAATAGAAGAGATCAATGCTGTCATACAGAAACATATCATGTTCAGATTGTTTCATGATGAAAACCAAATGATGTCGTTGCAGATGATATTTTCTATCTACACGCCAATAATAATACATTCAAATGTGAAATGCGATCCAAATATGAAATTGATCTGACATATCCAAATCCTATAGCAGAAATGATGGGGTTCGCTCATGGAATATTTCCACCAAATCAGATATATGAATCATCATTACCAATAAACATTACAACTGTGAGACTTATCGCTTAGATTGCAATATAATATCTGGTTCATATATAAATGGTGAAGAATCCCACATTCTTTTCTCATTCGATATTGATGTTGAACCTGGCTACAATCTAACTAAAAAACCACACAGTATTATATATATATATATATATATATATATATATATATATATATAATATATATATATGCCTGTCAGTCCAGAAGGTCGTCAATTGATTCACAACATTACAGTGCGTATTTTGGATGAAAAAAATAACCTTATCGATTTTGGAAGTGAAGAAGAGATTTTCATTATTTTGAATTGAAGAAAATCGAATAACTGTTGTTATGGGTTTCATTTATAATAGACAAAATCGCATTGAACAATCCCAAACGAGTTGCACTATGAAAAAGAAAGGTGTGCATAAAAAAAGCTCATTTCACAAGTGTATGCTAAACAGTTAGCACATAACGCTCTATCTGTGAGTGATCTTAAATTTTTGAAATCGATTGGATTGAAAGTGAGAAAATAACAATGGTGCTCGAAACAAACAGTGAAAAGTTGAATACATTCAATGAACCAGTGCTCGATCATTCTCTCATAAGTTTACATGAGCACACATATAAGCCCTATGGATCACCGCTATGCAGGAATTCGGATGAAATCAGAATTGCAATCAATAATCAAGATGTTATACTAGATATTGCCGAGAGTTTCATTTACATAGAAGGTAAATTCACCCCCAAAGATGTATCGAAAACATGCTATCTCTCGAATAATGCAATTGCATTTCTCTTTGACGAAATTCGTTATGAAATGGGTGGTGAACAAGTGGCTGTTGTTAGAAAACCTGGGATAACATCTACAATGAAAACCAAGATATCATTTGGACAATCTCATGCTAACACATTATTGACATCTGGTTGGGGACTTTCACAATTGAAGCAAGATATCTTGGATACAAACAGTCATGTTTTTAGTGGAAAACTACCACTGAAATATTTGATGGGTTTTGCTGACGATTACAACAAAAGTATCTTGAATGCAAACAGGAATTGATTTTGATTATCGCTCGATCATTCAAAAACTCATATATAGGTGAGGTTGATGCTGATTTGGAAATAAATAAAATCGAATGGAAAATAAGACATATTGTACCAGATGATAAACACAAGCTCAAACTTTTGAGTAGAATAAACAAAAGCGATCTGAATGCCAAAATCAAATTGGCGTATCGTATATGGGACCTCTATGAACTACCATCATTACATGGGACTTCTTCAGACATATGGGCCATCAAAACAACTAACGCATTGGAAACTCCTCGTTTTGTCATCATCGCATTCCAAAGTTCTACCACATCTGAAGATAGAACACAGGATATTACAAAATTCACAACTGCTGATATCAATATTATTCGAGTATACTTGAATTCTGAAGTTTATCCATATGAGCGTTGGAATTTGAATTTCGATAAAAAACTTGATGCTCCTGCTTATTATGCTTTTGAGAGTTTCCAGCGAAGTTATTATGATAAAGATATGATGGACATTGGACAATTTAGAGAGAATCCACTATTCGTCATCGATTGTTCCCATCAACCGAATGCAACAAAATCATCAACTATTGATATAAAGATTGAGTTTGAGACGAGGAAGACCAAGTTTCCAGACAACACTAAAGTATATGCAATAATTTTGCATGATACAGTTTTAACATACAATGCATTGGATGTTTCAGTTCATAGTTCATGTACTGTTTTGAAATCTTTTTTTTATTTGTAACTGACTTATATCATGTATTGTATTTTGTAATCATTTTCTATTGTATTTCATGAGATTTAAATAAATAAAACATGAAAATAATACAAAGTTTTTTATTCGACATTATTTATGATTTACAGGAACATACAGACTATCTCAAATAACTTCTTCCTCATAATCATCATTTTCGCAACCATCTTCAATTTCCTCTCGATTTTTATCATTCAATTCAAAGTGATGAATAATCCATTCTGGCAAGTATGGTTGGAGGCTATACAGGAATCTTCTTAGGTTCAGTTCAATCATAACCTCACAAAGTTGCCACAATTCCATTTCATTATCCAAAAATTTGTTACAAACTTCTGCACCACTCCAATAGTTCTCAGCATCACGAAGGCATAATTCGATTTGTTTTTCATCATAGCATACACTCATATCATAATTGCTTGCATGTTCGGCTCCATCACCCAACACCTTCAATTTAGACGACAAATGTTGAACCGATGATTTGAGATCTACAACATCGACCCAATCTTGACTTGCGTACTGCATCCACATCTTTAAATGGTGGAACTGAAATCGAATAAAAAAAAACAATAAGCAACCTCCAATTTTTCAGTGATATAATACTCACATTCCCATTTTACTTGTAGTTACAAAGTGAGTGTATTCAACTAAGTTAGTAATGTTTATATTTCCATATGATTATCATCTAATATATGAATATTAATAAAACAATAAGAAATTCATTATAATTACTATTATTTCAATCATATTGAATTTGACTAGAGTTAACGTTTTCACACTAAAAAACTTTGTAAGCTATGACCTAAAGAAATTCACTAGGAATTATTACCATTATTATTCAATCATATTGAATTTGACTAGAGATCGCGTTTTCATGCCAGAAAAACTTTTTTGGCTCTGTCCAGAATACATCATCGTATATTTACCACCTGATGAGTTGATACAAGATATATCGTCATCACTGAATTGCAACGAAATACGTTTTGGTAGCCATGTTTTAAATAATTTATCATTGCTCACATCTTGCGAAGTTGATAAAATTGATTTACCAAATCGTGTAGAATGAGTTGACATATTTTTAGTTATGTACACTTCATCAATTGGCAATGAAGATAAGGCCTTTTGCTCTAGTATTTCAACCTCCTGTACAATCAAATTATTAATGTTATTCAAGTCTACTTTTGAAACGGACATGATGAAAATATATATGAAAATATAAACAATTTCCAACAGACAAATACACTCACCGTCTTCCCTCTATTACGAACTGAATAACACTCTACCAATTGCTAACTGCAGCAGATATATTCGTCTACTGATTTCATAGTGTGCCAGGCATTTCTTTTATATTAAACAGTGCGAGTCACCCCCACCATGAAACCGTGAAAGGTTCACATTGCCAGTTGCTATCCACTAGAGATGCCTGACGTCACAGCCAAGCCCATCTTCCAACTTGATGCGATAACAGTTGCCGGTACGAGCAAGCAGTGGTCGTTGCGCTCTCGGAGAGGGCAGACATTTGCACAGTCCTCGCCCGCATGCGTGTCACCATCAATAGCGAGGGTAGGGCGATGCGTTACGTCACATCATTCACTGTTTCGAGAGCGATACGAACAAGCAGTTGTCGTTGCGCTCTCGGAGAGGACAGACGTTAGCACAGTCCTCGCCCGCCTGCCACACGTCGTGGAGTGAACATGTCGCTCTCTAGCCGTTGAACGATTATTGCTGTGACGTCACACCACTACTAACTTGGTGGACTCACACCGATGGAACATTCATTA